>NC_056732.1:1204592717-1204660217 GCF_019279795.1 Protopterus annectens | reverse complement strand
TGTGAGGTATGAATATGCATACAGCTTACAATATGAACATTCTAGCAAATTCTGTACAGTTGGGTGTAATTATGCATACAGCTTTCTATCTGAACATTGTATCAAAATCTGTACAGTTGTGGGGTATGATTATGCATACAACGTAGTAGCACTCCCAGTCATACCCCTGCTGTGTGTTACAAAATATTATAGCTAACATCACAGTACATTGCTATCAGGGAATTGATGTACAGCTTTCGACTGTTTTCTAGCTAAGTCTCCCTAACTTGTACAAAATAACTGACTTCTTGGCACTTCCAACATTGTTATGCAAGACTTCATGCTGATTTTATCTGCATACCATGGTGTGGGTGACACTACTTAAGATACAATAGTACTATTTATAGTATGGAACCGATTGCCAACATATGAGACAAGATTAAACAGGAGCACTCCAGGGGTTATATCTTTATTCACATACTATTACACATTTATTTCTACTGGTACAACACTTTCTAAGGCTCTTATATTTATTTTTTATGACAGAACATGCAGACTGATTACTAACCTGCCTCGCAATGCAGCCTTTGCAGCCTAGCATCATGGGCTTGCTGGTTCGCAGCTCACTCATCTGCAGCTGTCAGAGAAATGCAGTGATATTTAGCCATACCTATCCATAGTATACACAAGCTAGGCTATTATTTACTACTTAGTAGAATGAGTACTTACTCAATCCTGGGGAATTGGGCATCTGCCGAGACTCCTGCATCCACTGTTCCATTACATCCCCCCTCTACCACTTTAGGTCAGCATGGTGTTGCCTGACCTGCTCACCAGTTTGGGGGATACTTGTGGCACTGGTGAGGTCATGGGCAAGACTGTCCCAAGCCTCCATTTTATACTGCGAGCCCTGGTACTGGTCCTGCAGTATTCTCTGATCATGGTGTTTTATCAGGAGCCATACCATGATTTTTGACTCCTGGATGCCCCAGCGCTGTGCTCTAAATAGAGTGCCTTCACTCACATCAGCCATTCTGCCTGCAGTAGGAAGCTACAACCAGTTATGAGAAGTATTCCCGCATATGGGGTTTAATTCGGCCATTTTCCCACACCTTCCCATGATTGGCCAGTTTTGAAAAGGCTAAGCTATGGGCACACTTGCTTGCTTAAGGTTAGCACTGCTTAAAGAGGTATACCACTAGGCAGATTGAATTGGCTCTGCTACACATTGCTTACACTTACTAACTTGAGCTGTGCTGCGGTTAGTATTGCTTAATAGTTAATTAGCACTATATTTGCCATTTGGCAATGATTTATTCTTCATTACAGGTTATATATGTGTCTGGTATCCGTGATTCATGTGTACGTACACAGTATGGGGACCTGGGGAATTCTATACTTTATTACAATCACACCTCAGATCTATGCTTACTGCAGTACTGCAGTTCACATATTTATGTTCTGTGCAGGTTATCCAACATCACACTGTACAAAGATTCAATTCACATGTTTGGTTTGACTTTCCTGTAGTGAGGATTAGTTTGCTGATACTTCATTTTTGTCTAATGCTATGATGGCATGGTGGTTAACTACTGTGACTATAGTGTGCAGATTCCTGAGTTTGAACCTTGCAGAGGCAGTTTATATTTTTGCTAGGCAGAACAAGGGCCATTGGATATAGTGTGATTAAGGTACTTTTGAGCAGTTGTAAGCAGGTTTGCACAGGGGTAAGTACTGCCTACACAGGTTAAGCAATTTAGAGGCTTACTGGGTGTAGGACACTGTAACCGGAAATTAGCAGTGCTTACCTTTTCGCAGACCCATACACATGGCCTTATACTATTACTCATTACTCGCCCGTTCTGGCTGCTGTGCATCCTCGGCTGTGAGTGTGTATCCTCTCTTTCTTGCCCTGAATCCTTCCACCCTGTGTCATTGCCTGGGTGGATGCTGGACCTTCTAAGCTGAACTCCCTATTGCCAAAGCAATACTCCCTGCTGCTTCAACTCCCTCTTGAGAAAAAGTGTACCTAGAGACTCTAAAACAGACCTCAAGAAACTTTCTTGCCCTGAATCCTTCCACCCTGTGTCATTGCCTGGGTGGATGCTGGACCTTCTAAGCTGAACTCCCTATTGCCAAAGCAATACTCCCTGCTGCTTCAACTCCCTCTTGAGAAAAAGTGTACCTAGAGACTCTAAAACAGACCTCAAGAAACTTTCTTGCCCTGAATCCTTCCACCCTGTGTCATTGCCTGGGTGGATGCTGGACATTCTAAGCTGAACTCCCTATTGCCAAAGCAATACTCCCTGCTGCTTCAACTCCCTCTTGAGAAAAAGTGTACCTAGAGACTCTAAAACAGACCTCAAGAAACTTTCTTGCCCTGAATCCTTCCACCCTGTGTCATTGCCTGGGTGGATGCTGGACCTTCTAAGCTGAACTCCCTATTGCCAAAGCAATACTCCCTGCTGCTTCACCTCCCTCTTGAGAAAAAGTGTACCTAGAGACTCTAAAACAGACCTCAAGAAACTTTCTTGCCCTGAATCCTTCCACCCTGTGTCATTGCCTGGGTGGATGCTGGACCTTCTAAGCTGAACTCCCTATTGCCAAAGCAATACTCCCTGCTGCTGCAACTCCCTCTTGAGAAAAAGTGTACCTAGAGACTCTAAAACAGACCTCAAGAAACTTTCTTGCCCTGAATCCTTCCACCCTGTGTCATTGCCTGGGTGGATGCTGGACCTTCTAAGTTGAACTCCCTATTGCCAAAGCAATACTTCCTGCTGCTTCAACTCCCTCTTGAGAAAAAGTGTACCTAGAGACTCTAAAACAGACCTCAAGAAACTTTCTTGCCCTGAATCCTTCCACCCTGTGTCATTGCCTGGGTGGATGATGGACCTTCTAAGCTGAACTCCCTATTGCCAAAGCAATACTCCCTGCAGCTTCAACTCCCTCTTGAGAAAAAGTGTACCTAGAGACTCTAAAACAGACCTCAAGAAACTTTCTTGCCCTGAATCCTTCCACCCTGTGTCATTGCCTGGGTGGATGCTGGACCTTCTAAGCTGAACTCCCTATTGCCAACGCAATACTCCCTGCTGCTTCAACTCCCTCTTGAGAAAAAGTGTACCTAGAGACTCTAAAACAGACCTCAAGAAACTTTCTTGCCCTGAATCCTTCCACCCTGTGTCATTGCCTGGGTGGATGCTGGACCTTCTAAGCTGAACTCCCTATTGCCAAAGCAATACTCCCTGCTGCTTCAACTCCCTCTTGAGAAAAGTGTACCTAGAGACTCTAAAACAGACCTCAAGAAACTTTCTTGCCCTGAATCCTTCCACCCTGTGTCATTGCCTGGGTGGATGCTGGACCTTCTAAGCTGAACTCCCTATTGCCAAAGCAATACTCCCTGCTTCAACTCCCTCTTGAGAAAAAGTGTACCTAGAGACTCTAAAACAGACCTCAAGAAACTTTCTTGCCCTGAATCCTTCCACCCTGTGTCATTGCCTGGGTGGATGACGGACCTTCTAAGCTGAACTCCCTATTGCCAAAGCAATACTCCATGCTGCTTCAACTCCCTCTTGAGAAAAAGTGTACCTAGAGACTCTAAAACAGACCTCAAGAAACTTTCTTGCCCTGAATCCTTCCACCCTGTGTCATTGCCTGGGTGGATGCTGGACCTTCTAAGCTGAACTCCCTATTGCCAAAGCAATACTCCCTGCTTCAACTCCCTCTTGAGAAAAGTGTACCTAGAGACTCTAAAACAGACCTCAAGAAACTTTCTTGCCCTGAATCCTTCCACCCTGTGTCATTGCCTGGGTGGATGCTGGACCTTCTAAGCTGAACTCCCTATTGCCAAAGCAATACTCCTGCTGCTTCAACTCCTCTTGAGAAAAAGTGTACCTAGAGACTCTAAAACAGACCTCAAGAAACTTTCTTGCCCTGAATCCTTCCACCCTGTGTCATTGCCTGGGTGGATGCTGGACCTCTAAGCTGAACTCCCTATTGCCAAAGCAATACTCCTGCTGCTTCACCTCCCTCTTGAGAAAAAGTGTACCTAGAGACTCTAAAACAGACCTCAAGAAACTTTCTTGCCTGAATCCTTCCACCCTGTGTCATTGCCTGGGTGGATGCTGGACCTTCTAAGCTGAACTCCCTATTGCCAAAGCAATACTCCCTGCTGCTTCAACTCCTCTTGAGAAAAAGTGTACCTAGAGACTCTAAAACAGACCTCAAGAAACTTTCTTGCCCTGAATCCTTCCACCCTGTGTCATTGCCTGGGTGGATGCTGGACCTTCTAAGCTGAACTCCCTATTGCCAAAGCAATACTCCCTGCTGCTGCAACTCCTCTTGAGAAAAAGTGTACCTAGAGACTCTAAAACAGACCTCAAGAAACTTTCTTGCCCTGAATCCTTCCACCCTGTGTCATTGCCTGGGTGAATGCTGGACCTTCTAAGTTGAACTCCCTATTGCCAAAGCAATACTTCCTGCTGCTTCAACTCCCTCTTGAGAAAAAGTGTACCTAGAGACTCTAAAACAGACCTCAAGAAACTTTCTTGCCCTGAATCCTTCCACCCTGTGTCATTGCCTGGGTGGATGCTGGACCTTCTAAGCTGAACTCCCTATTGCCAAAGCAATACTCCTGCTGCTTCAACTCCCTCTTGAGAAAAAGTGTACCTAGAGACTCTAAAACAGACCTCAAGAAACTTTCTTGCCCTGAATCCTTCCACCCTGTGTCATTGCCTGGGTGGATGCTGGACCTTCTAAGCTGAACTCCCTATTGCCAAAGCAATACTCCCTGCTGCTTCAACTCCCTCTTGAGAAAAAGTGTACCTAGAGACTCTAAAACAGACCTCAAGAAACTTTCTTGCCCTGAATCCTTCCACCCTGTGTCATTGCCTGGGTGGATGCTGGACCTTCTAAGCTGAACTCCCTATTGCCAAAGCAATACTCCCTGCTGCTTCAACTCCCTCTTGAGAAAAAGTGTACCTAGAGACTCTAAAACAGACCTCAAGAAACTTTCTTGCCCTGAATCCTTCCACCCTGTGTCATTGCCTGGGTGGATGCTGGACCTTCTAAGCTGAACTCCCTATTGCCAGAGCAATACTCCCTGCTGCTTCAACTCCCTCTTGAGAAAAAGTGTACCTAGAGACTCTAAAACAGACCTCAAGAAACTTTCTTGCCCTGAATCCTTCCACCCTGTGTCATTGCCTGGGTGGATGCTGGACCTTCTAAGCTGAACTCCCTATTGCCAAAGCAATACTCCCTGCTGCTTCAACTCCCTCTTGAGAAAAAGTGTACCTAGAGACTCTAAAACAGACCTCAAGAAACTTTCTTGCCCTGAATCCTTCCACCCTGTGTCATTGCCTGGGTGGATGCTGGACCTTCTAAGCTGAACTCCCTATTGCCAAAGCAATACTCCCTGCTGCATCAACTCCCTCTTGAGAAAAAGTGTACCTAGAGACTCTAAAACAGACCTCAAGAAACTTTCTTGCCCTGAATCCTTCCACCCTGTGTCATTGCCTGGGTGGATGCTGGACCTTCTAAGCTGAACTCCCTATTGCCAAAGCAATACTCCCTGCTGCTTCAACTCCCTCTTGAGAAAAAGTGTACCTAGAGACTCTAAAACAGACCTCAAGAAACTACTCTACTCTGCTAACTGTAGTAATACATTCCTTGTCAGGAATGCCAGCAGCCTAACCCCTCATCTCTTTTCCCCTGTCCTCCATATCTTACTCAGCTCTCTGTTCTGTTGCCCTCCCCTTCCACCTATCTTATCAGCCTAGTATGCCCTGGTGAGCCTTTGCATTGTGCATAGTCCACTTCAGGGCACCCCCCTTTTTCCTTGAATTGAGACTGAATTCTTCTTAAAGCTCTCCATTGATTCAGAAATTTAAAACTACAAATTTAAATTAAAGCTAACAAACTTATTTTAAAGACTGTCTCCTTCTGCTTCACAGCACACACATCTCTGTCCCTCTCTTTTCACCTAATACCTTAGCCCACTCTTCCAACCTTAGCTAGGCCACCTCTACTTACCCTTCTATTACTTACACTTTACAAACACTGCTCTACTGATAGTCTCTCGTACCTCTTCTGCTCTCTGGGCATACCTGCTCCGTTCGCCCTGCGGGCTCACTCCGCTCCCCTTCCCTGCCCCCAATTCCCACCCGCCCCCAGTACATCTACATTTATTCCTCCTACTACCACACCCACTTCCACACTACTCCAATCAGTATCCCTCTTCCAAAACACACCCTCTTTTTTTCCCGCCAAAACCAACTTACAGTCAACTCCCCATCAATATCCTACATAACCAGTCCCATTATATTCCCACATCCAAACCACACCACCTCCAATCTAATACAACTCCCCATACACTACTACCTAGATAACATCTAGTTCCTATATACATACTATCTCCTATATACCTTACTTCTCTAGTTTAATACTACTACTCTATTAAACTCTTTTCCATCATGCTCTCTATACACTTCTTCCTCTTCCTTTCACTATTACTACTCCTTACCTTATCCTCTTCCTACCATCTTTCCCAGCCCACAATTTCCATCCACTTCCAACACTTTCACATAACTAATCCTCACAACTCACCTTTTTCACACACATACCCTCTTATCTCCCCCCATTTATACCCCTCAGATAACCTCCTTCTTTTTCGACACAAACTTATCTACTACCACGCTAACTCTATTACCATAACTACTAGCAAAACCCTCCAATTCACAAAAGAACGCAATCTCATCTCCTTGCTAACTACTCACCTAAACTATTCCATACTACATCTGATTAGCACTCTCATATCTGGAGACATCCATCCTAATCCAGGCCCCACCACTACAACCACCATAAATAAATCTCTATTATTCACTTCCTTAAACTCCCAAAGTGTAGTAAACAAAGTCCCAAACCTTCATGCTTGGCTCACACACAATAAACCTGACATCCTCACTATTTCTGAAACCTGGCTAAAACCACACATTAAAGATTTTGAAATAGTCCCTCCAAACTACTCCATAATAAGAAAAGACAGAGCGCACAAAAAAGGTGGAGGAGTAGCCCTTCTATATTCTTCCTCCCTAGTAGTCTCTCCCTACAACAAACCTATCCCACACTTTAACAACACCGAACTTCTCCTTACCCTACTACAAATCAATGATCATAAATACATATGCATAGCTTCCCTTTATATCCCCTCAGGAGATAATATCTCCACTCTCGAACTTATCCTTTCCTGGCTATCCAGTAATATTAGTAATGAAACCATAATCCTAGGAGATGTAAACATTAACTGGGCCCTTATCCAGTCTCCTTCAAACCCCATTAACATCAACCTCTACAATTTCTCACAACTCATCACTTTGGTAACTCACCCAGCCAAAAACCCCTCCAATGGGAGTATATTGGACTGGATTCTAGTCTCCCATCCTCACTATTTCACCAACAGTGGCACTCTTCCCGACCCACTTGGTGACCACATACCCACCTTTCCCCACCGGCTTCCCACTATCTTTCAACGAACCCATAACTATATTACTATGCGTGACCAAAAAAACTTCAACCCAACAACCTTTTCTAACTCACTACAAGCAATTAATTGGAATTGTTTAAAAACACTACCTCTAGACAATGCAGTCTCATACTTCAACTCAACATTCTTGAAATTACTAGACTCCCAAGCTCCCTTATGGACAAAGAGAATAAAAACTAAATCAGCCCCATGGCTCTCCAAAAGTACTCTCACTACGATGAGACAGAGAGACAAAGTCTGGGCACGCTACCAAAAACATAAGACAACTACACTCCTTAACGAATATAAAATGCTCCGAAATAAAGTAAAAAAAAGCTCATTACTTATGATCGTAAAAACTATTTCTCTACACTCCAAAACCATAACAAAAACAACCCTCAAAAATTCTGGAAAGGGATCTCTACTCTCCTCCACCCCAGCAAACCAGATACTCCTACCCCAGATCCAAATTCTATAGAACTTGATTTAGCCACCCAATTTAATTCTTTCTTTGTTGACTCTGTTTCCAAATTGACCTCCTCGTTCTTTAACTCCTCCCTATCATCCAATACCCCCTCACCCACCCCCACTGTCTCTACTTCTTCACCCTACTCCCCACCCACTAACTCTACTACCCCCTCTTCTACACATATTCTATCCTCATCACCACCACCCCATAATCCCCCCCCCGACTGTACTCACTTCTCTCTAAACCCCATACCTACATCTACTATTAGGAAACTCCTTCAGAAATTGAAACCATATACCAATGCTCCTGACAATATCCCTTCTTACTTTCTCAGTATAGCTGCTGAAACACTTGCCTACCCCATTTGCATCTTAATTAACCGTTCCTTACAAGAATGCACAGTTCCCCAAATTTGGAAACAAGCCTTTATTTTACCACTACACAAAGGTGGTAACAATAATAACATTACTAATTTCCGTCCCATAGCCATCCTATCCCCCATTTCAAAAATCCTTGAAAAATGTGTGCAACTTCAACTCCTACCCCATCTCATAGACAACAGTCTTATAACTCCCACACAGCACGGTTTCAGACCCAATCATAGCACTATGACTGCCCTCCTCTCCTTCCTTGAAATTGTAAATAAAGCCCGTGACTCAGGACAAATTGTTTCCACTTTACTCCTTGACCTTTCCAAAGCCTTCGATACCATCTCACACAGCCTGCTCTTAACTAAACTCTCCAAACTCTACCTATCCTCCTCCTCTTTGAACTGGTTCTCTAGTTATCTATCTAACAGATATCAAGCTGTAAAATGGAAAAAAGCCACTTCCTCTTTCCTTAGTACCCCTACAGGAGTTCCTCAAGGCTCCATACTGGGTCCTCTTCTCTTCAATATCTTTATTAACGACGTCCACAAGTCAGTCCCTTTCTCTAGCATCATCCAATATGCAGATGATTCAGCTATCATCTGCTCTGCCTCTTCTATCACTACAAAAACTTACTCAAGATGCCTTCTCTTCCACAGAGCAATGGATGCTAAGCAATCATCTAGCTCTTAATGCTACCAAGACCAAACTATTGTTATTCACTCCTTCCAAAGTCACTCCTCCCGACATGAATACATTCTTAATTACTAGCCAAAACAACTCACCTCTCGAAATAGTGTCAGAGACCAAACTACTTGGGGTCCAAATCGACAACCAACTTAAATTTAACTCCCACCTGCAAACAAACATCAAAAAAACACATCAAAAACTTGGCATGCTTTATAGACAGAAAGCCTACCTCACATCCACCACTAAAATCACTCTCTCTACTTCCTTCCCTATCCCCTCCCTTCCCTATGGCGCCCCACTACTAACTAATATTCAGTCCTTGTTAAAAAAACAGCTTACCTCCTGCTATAACAAAATTGCAAAATTTGCCACCAGCCATAGGTCTTCCGCTCATCACTGTCTCTCCCTCCATAAACTAAAATGGCTAGAACTTCCTAATCAACTAACTTACACTCAACTAACTCTAGCCCATAAGCTTATTCTAAACCCCTCCCTCTGTCCCTCCCTTTCCTCTGCTTTTAAAATGCACCTACCTAACAGAGTTCTAAGGTCTAATAATCAAAATTTGCTAGAAGTGCATAAACCTACTCATCCCCCAGGCAAAAACCTTCTTTCCTTCAGCCTCGCTCGCCTCTGGAACTCCCTTCCACCAAGTATCCGCACCACCTCTAACCACTCTACCTTCAAAAATTCTCTTTTCCTACACCTAGCATCACAGTGGGAATGCTCTTGCTCCCACCCCACATAACTAACTCTACTTAATGTCCTTCTATATCATATCCTGCTTTATTTAGCTACTATGCTTGTTCTCTAATCTGTATTAATGTTTCATTTTTTTTTTCTGTTATTAGCATGTGTTTTCTCATTGTATTAACTGTTTACAGCTATTCTATATCTGATTAGTTTTACTTTTATTCTGCCTACATTGTATTAATAACTCTCTGTACCTAGATTGTCACTGCCAAATGTTGAATGTACATTTTGTTTTTTGTTCTTTTTCTTTTGGAGCTTTTCTCCCCAGGACTCCATTGAAAATGGGTTCTTTATTGGCCCAATGGACTATCCTGGTAAACCAACTGCAATAAATAAATAAAATAAATAAATAAATACTGGTGCTGACATATGCTTACTACTGCTTCTTGTTGCTTAACCTGACTACTGCTTTATGCATAATGATACTAACACCTCACATGTGCATTTCCTGCAGTACTGTAGGTCATATATGTATATATATATTTATATATATATATATATATATATATATATATATATATATATATATATATCTATATATATATATATATATATATACATATATATATATATATATATATATATATATATATATATATATATATATATATATATATATATATATATATTCATGGCAGCTTTACTCCAGTTCAGATATATATGTTATTCCATGGGTTATACAACATACATATTACTCATACCGTGCTTAGACATGGAAAATAGTATGCCTCAGTTACCTTCCTGTTCCCCCTCTCCTTTCTCACTTACATCCATGGGGCGGTCCCATTAGAATGGGTCCATCCAACCCCAGCACATCTCGGCCCATAATGTCTTACCCATCATTCCCTCCACCCCCTCCCTCTCTCCTCCACATCAATCATCCTTCCTACAGGTTCCATCCGAATCTCACCACACCACTACGCATTGCCCACTCTCCACTTCTCAGGACCCATCATGTACATTGTCTCACCCCATGGATCTTTAGGGTTCCCACACATTCAGTCTGCAAACATACATATCCTTCTTTGCTTACCTGTAAGGCATGGTATGTTACTCCGAGGACTCTTTTTAGCAGAATTTTTGGGGTTGTCCCGCTAGCGACTAACATGCATTTGTTTAAGATTAGACTTTGCAGGTTGACACTTTTTCTCCCACTGGTAGTATTCTGCCAGTAGTCTGGGTAGCAGTGCTGTTAAACACTTAGCGGTGCTTCATATTCAATTTGCATGACATTGCCTTTTGGCATTAATGTCTTCTTCATTACATGTTATATATGTGTCTTGTATCCTTGATTCATGTGTACATATGCTGTATGGGGTCCTGGGAACTTCAACACTTTATTGCAATAACACCTCACACCTGGCCTTACTGCAGTACTCCAGTTCACATATTTATGTTATGTAGCAGGTTATACCACTTCACACTGTACATGGATTCAGTTCACATGTTTGGTTTGATTTTCCTGTGGTGAGAATTAGTTTGCTGATACCTCATGCACATCTATTACTATGATGGCTTAGTGTTTAACTACTGTAACTATAGTGTACAGGGTCTTGAGTTTAAGCCTTGCAGAAGCAGTTTATTTTGTTGCTGGGCAGAACATGGGCCATTGGATCCAGAGTGATTAAGGCACTTTTAAAGCAGTTGTAAGCGGGTTTGCGCGAGTCTGCACGATGGTAAGCACTGCTAACCTCTGGTTACAGTTTCTTACATTCAGGTAGCTTCTACTTTGCTTAATCTGTGTAGGCAATGCTTACCCCCATGCAAATGCACTTAAACACACTTACTAATGCTTATATATGCTTACTACTGCTTATTTGTGCTTAAACATGCTTACTAGTGCCTTATTCATCATAGCACTAACACTTCACATGTGCATTTAATGCAGTACTCCAGTTCACATTTAAATGTTATTATGTAGATTATACAGCAATAAGATGTAAAAATATGTTCATATACAGATTTCACATAGAAAATGAAATGTGCTGCAGGGGAACTTGAACTGGGAACGCCTGTTCGTTAGGTGGATGCTCTAACCACTACACTATTGCGGTGCTGTTTCCTTTGCATATATATTCCTTGTTATCCTTTTCAGCCTTTTCAGTTGCTTTAGCCATAGCTAAGCAATGGGCAAACCTGCACACCTATGGTTAGATGTACTCAGGGTTTTAAAAAATAAATAAATAAAAGGGTTTATTCATTTTATTTGACTGTACTGTTGCTGATGAACACATGGGGACTGTTGGTGGGGATATGCGGACACTTATGAGCAGTCTCGCTCATTTATTTACACATTCTTCTGTTCTACTTTGCAGGGGAGTGTTTATTCTGGGAGCTCTGCTCTCAGACACACCCCCTGCACTTGTCCACGCTCCGTGTAGCATTAGGAGTTCAGGCAGCGCACCTTTATTAATATGCATGGCGGGCTGCCGTCCTCCTCTTAAACTGCCACTTCTGTGCAGGACTAGATTAGTCCTGCATGGAGTATTAGTAAATCCAGTTGATTATTTTGTTAGGAATTGAATTTGGAGGTCAGGATATTATCAGAAATCAATGTGAAGATCTGTTGATGGAACGGGAAAATATTATTAATATGTAGATAACCTTTGATTTATCTTCTTATAAGACTATTTATTCAATACATTCAGTGTACTTGTGTAAATTAGGCCATATAGGGCAGTGTTTATTGTTTTTCGAGAAATTTGGGGAAGAAACGTTTGGAATTTTTATTTAGATTTATATGAGTTTCTGGACTGAATCCAATTAAAAGAGGGGTATTGTACTAGGATTATAATTAATGAGGAATGGGTTTTAAAAATCCTATTGCCTTTTTGGCATCATTGCATTTGATTAGATTTATTTTCTAAAATTAATTGTGAGGTGAAGGATTGTGTTGGAAAACGCATGTGGGAAAAGTATAAGGAAATATGGGAATTGAGTAAGAAAATAAAAAAAATGTTCAGGGTGTTAATGCAATTATGTTAATGCATGGGGAAATAAGCATAAGATAAAAAGCTATTAGAAGAAGGCAGGATATATTTTAAAATGATTTAGAAATAAAGGATATTCTATGAAAATTGGTGTTAAATAAATAGCTGCTTAAGGGTAAAATAACATATAAGCAAAAGGAAGACAGGGGCCGGGATTCAGTAATTTTCCGAGTAAGACTAACCAAGTCTTACTCGGAGACTGCCGTTTAAGACTACGACGTCAGTGCGTCATGCATATGCATGAGGGCGCTGACTCAACTGGAAGGCTTACAAGGAGGAGCGTATAAGACTGCAGGGGGCGTGTCGGACTGCCGAGCAGTCCAAATATCCACGCCCCTGCAACCATATAAAGTGAAAAAGACAAATGCAATGAGCGAGTCTACTGAAATGTACACATAGCAAACAGTACACATCCCCACATACTAAACCTCTTTGTAAATGTAAAATTAAAACTAATATTTTTTTTTTCTAATTCCCGATATAGCTGCCCGTATTTGCCCGTGTTTGTGCGGGTGTGCCCATTGCTTAGCTGCAGTTAGCAATTTCGACATCGAAGAGCATAATAAGAAATGCTTATGCAAATCAAGCCCAATAGCATAGTGGTAGAGCGCTTGCACAAAGAGGAGGCATTCCCGGTTCTAGTCCCCCCACTCCCCTATCTATCTTATGTTTTAAATTAGTATATAAAATAATTCCCGTCATATACGAATGAAATTTTAGTAAAAAGCATTGAAATGGCCTGTATATATATGTATATATATATATATATATATATATATATATATATATATATATATATATATTAATATAAGAAGGTGAGCAGCATTAAGGATATAAACATATAATTGCCCTTAGCTAAGGAGCACTTTACCTAGCACAATATAATTACCCATAGCTAAGCAGCGCTTTACCTACTGCACTATAACTGCCCATAGCTAAGCAGCACTTTACCCAGTGCAATAGGTTTGCACAGAGCT
The DNA here is from genome assembly GCF_019279795.1 of Protopterus annectens. NCBI lineage: Eukaryota > Metazoa > Chordata > Ceratodontiformes > Protopteridae > Protopterus > Protopterus annectens. The sequence goes on along the minus strand of NC_056732.1, from coordinate 1,204,646,475 downwards.
GCACACCGCGCTAACCAGTGCACCGTAGGGCAACACGGAGCAACGTAGAGCAAAGTTGCCTAAACACAGTCACACCCCCTAGCCTATCTGGACAGTAGTAAAATAAAAAAGCAATGACAAGGTTCAAACCTGGGACTCTGTGCACCATAATCAAAGTACTGAACCACCAAGCCATGACAGCTTAGCATAAACATAAACTGTTAACATGCATATACTTATAAATGGAAGATTAACCATTGCTAAGCAGGTTTGCTGTTAGCCGAGAATTTTCAAAAACGGCCAATCACAAATAAGTGTGGGAAATGCGGCATATTTAAGCTCCATAGGCAGGAATACTCGCCATAACTGATTGTAGCTCCATCTGCAGACAGAATGCCTGGTGCTGGAGAGGGTACTCGCTTTTGAGTGCAACGCTGGGGCATCGAGGAGTCAAAATACATGGTTTGGCTCCTTGTCCACTGTCATGAGTCAAGATTCCTGCAGGGCCAGTTCCAAGGGATGGAGTACAAAGCAGAGGCTGGGAACCAGTTAGCTCATGATCTCACCAGTGCCACAGGCGTCACTCGGACTGGTGAGCAGGTCCGTCACCACCATGCTGACCTGAAGAGACCTACTGAGCCGATGGATACAGGAGGCCCATGGCATGCAAGATGCCCCACTACTGAGTAGGTAGCCATGGAATGAAGTATGTAAGAGATGCTAATTTACTCTATATAATGGATAGGTATGTCTCAATATCCCTTCATTTACTTCACAGCTGCAGGTGTCCGTGCTGTGAATCAGCAAGCTTATGCAGATAGGCTGCTAAGGCTGCGCCACCAGGCAGGTTAGTAATTATTCTGCATGTATTGTTATATAAAATAGGTGAGATAGCCTGAAAAAAAAGTGTTGCAGCCCAATAATAAAGCCATAAAATGCCCTGAATAATTTCTTTGCATGTACTGTTATATAAAATAAGTCAGAGAGCCAGAAAAAGAGTGTAGTAACCCATTAATAAAGGTAAAATAAGTTTGGAATAATATCGCTGCATGTACTGTTATATAAAATAAGTGAGCAAGCCTGAAAAAGAGTGTTGTAACCTATTAATAAATGTATAATATATCTTGAATAAGTCTTCTGTATGCACTGTAATTTCAAATAAATGAGAGAGCCTGTAGAAAAGTGTGTAATGTAATTAATAAAGGTATAATACTTGGAGTGTGTCTGTGTCACTTACTTTGAAATGTTGTTGTACCCTTGCATTATATAAATAGTACTGTTGTATTAAGTGCTGTCAACCCACAGTGGGGCAGTCTCATATAAAGTGGATGAAGGAAGTGCCAGTAGCTGTGAGGCATATATTCAGTCCTCAACAGTTGGTTAATGGTTGGCATGCATAGGTAAATCTGGCACACGAGTAGCTTGTTAATGTGTTCCCCAGAAATGTGAGTGTGCTACATGAAATGTAGGGTTCTGTAGAAATGTAACTGAAAATGTCACGTGAACACATCCAGATATGTAGATATATAAATATAAATAAAATGTATAACTATGTAGCAGTAACATCTGCATCTTGGACAGTTAGTATGTCAGATATAGGTAAGGTATATAATGAACTAGCCAAACCCATTACACAACCTAATGCATGTTGCCTAGTGTAATAATGCATGTAGGGGATATACACCTGCAGTCAATAGGAATGTAGTGTAGACTAAAAGTACTTATAAGATGTTAATGGAGGTATCTTTTTACACCCTACTGTATGTGCATAAACAATGCAATTCCACACCTCAATGGGTATGTCTAATCTCAAAACATTTGTTGGGACATATGTCCTATTATTCTATAAATATCTGCATTTACTTTGATGCATGTGCCCTGTTCAAACACCACAATCTCGGTGGCCTGTTGCCACCAGTCATCCCTGAATGTTGTTGGAATGTCCACTGTCGTTCAATATATGCATGCGTTATGCTTGCCGTTCAACTGTTGGAACCCTGGTGTGTTGGGTTAATGGGAATATTACGGCATGCTGTTACAACTAATTTGGAATGCTGTTGTCTATGTTGTAATTCAACACACCTAAACGCAGAACGTATGGGAAGGCCGGTCCCAGCGGACCCACCTGTCCCTCCTCAGCTGGCGATTGCACCTGGCACCAGCAGGTCCGGTGCCCAGCCTGGGATCCCCTCCTCTGTTGGTCCTGTGCCACCTTCGGGTGGAAGCGCTGCATGGGATGGGGCTCATTCCCCCATGCAAGCATGTGTGGAGAAGGGCCACCTGTCACCCTCCGAAGGGTCCGGGCTGTGGTGCATAGGGAGATCCAGCGTTCAGTTGCTGATCCCCTATGCCAGCTCGAGGCGAGAGTGGTGCAACTCACGGGTGTGCCTGCCCATCCTACGCAGCCCCCAGCACAGCCACCCTTGGGGCTGTGAAGGTGCAGTGGTGACTGCCCATGGGTGGGGATCTCAGTTCCACTGTTACCATCTGTGGGCTCATGGGCTTGTGATTTCCAAGCATCCATCCCTGTCAATTGTGTTCACCCACCCCATGCGTCATATTCCTCCCCTGTATGCATCTTGTTTGTCTTGTCTGTTTACCTCCCCAACCTACCTCCCCAAATATACCTACTTCCTCTAACTCACATTCCACTCTCACCTGAAAAAAAAAAAAGGGCAATCTGTTCCCACAAAAAAATGACGTCCCATACATAGCTGCCCATTTTGCACAGATGTTCACTGGACATGTAAACTGATAAGTATAATTGGCAGTACAACATACTTTGTTGTCCTCACCCCTCTCTCAGAGGTGGAAGGTTTCAAATTTCACTCCAAATTTCTAACATATGCACAGCTGTTGCTGGTAAAGAAATGGGCAGCTATGGACCTTCCCTACACCCGTCCTGCACATCCCAAGCTGGTTTCCCTACTGTCTTTCCCTCTTTTTGCCCCCTTTTTCACCACTTTCCTATCTCCCCATTTTCTTTTCTTTCAAAGAAATTAGTGTGGGGGTTAGCAGAAGTAAGCACTTTTAAGCAGTAGTTAGCGGGTTTGAGTGAGTGTGCGCATGTGTGCGCTTAGCTAAGTATTGCTAAGCTTCATGCAAACCCACGCAAACCCACTTACAATGGCTTAAAAGTGTCTTAGTCACTCTGCATGGCAGGGCCCTTGTTCTGCTGAGCAGCAAAATAAAACACCTCTGTCAGTCTCTAACCCCGAACCTTGGACAGACTACACTGCATGAAGTACCACTAAGCCACAGTAGACATGCAACAAGTTGGTGCTGTAATAAATATATCATGCATTACAATGAGTGAATGTAAATGGAAAATAGGAATGCCATAACACAAATCTTGTTCTGTGGATCTTTACCAGCAGTTGTTGTGGAATAGCATGACATGACTGTGAAAAGGAAATAAGGTTACAGTAGCACTTTATAAACCCCACACAGTATTAGAGCAGGATAAACACTGGCATATTTGAATAGGGCAGAGGCCATACTTCCCAACAGTGACTGCTTTTCGGTGATGTCCCTGATTCATAAACAAATGTTAGCAGTGTCCCTCAGAATCTCTCTGAAAAGTACTGACGTTAGGCCGAAAATGGGGAATTACACTTAATGAATAATGTCAATAAGTAAGTGTACACACTGCATGCACGTCAGAAAAGGTGTATTAATACATATGCTCTGATTCTCTCACAGTCTCAACTTAATGTCTGTAATATATTACAGGTGTACCTCCCTTATATGTACCTTTCCCCTGAGGCTGTCCAAATATATACCTGGGTGTATCAGAGGCCTGGCAGAGGCAGAAACACACAGGCATTTCAGCTTTTCTGCTGTTACACACCCTGAAAATAGCTTTGGAATGAATCCCACAAGCATACCCTTATGTAGGAGTACAACACAGAAATATCAAATGATGTAGCCATGTACTGTTAGCAACCATCTGTGACAATGCCAATGTTCCAGTGCAGAAAATCTGGTGTGGTGCACAGACAGAGAATAATAGGCTAACCTCTGGCTACCATCTGGATATTTCCACAAGTGAGAGCTATGCAGACAGACTACTTGCCTTGTTAGACTAACAGCTACACAGCAACCCTGTATATTCAGCAAGAAAAACATCACACAATAATATATAATGCTCTCTGTACTTCTGCACCCCTACCCAAAAGAACAATATACCTGTGTGTTCAGGCTCTACCAAGGATGCAGGTAGGCATATTCAGTACTGAAATGTGTCCAGTTGTCTTGAGCAGCCTGTGCTAATGTCAACACAAATAAACAACAAACTGTTCAGAAGTGAGGTAATTAATATTTACAGTATAGCAGTTCACAAACAGTTCATGTGCCAGAGGAATACATTGCAATACCTACTTTTGTATGGTAGTTAATTGTCTAATTAGAAAAGAATGTACATACTCCCATTTATCTTGTGTAAGCATTTGGAGGGGTGAGTAAAATTCTACACTGACAAGTGTGTACTAGAAGCAGCACCATTCAGGTTTGAGTACAACATGCAAATCACTGGCTACAACCCTAGCTTCAGATATAAGAAGTATACCAACCTTCTGACTGACACAACGGTGTCCACAACAAACAAGCACAGGCCCCACTTTGGAAAGCTGGAAGGGCTACACCTACCTAACCTAGCATTTTATAGCAGTGGGCTGCGATGACAGTGAGTACTGCAATTACCACAGAGCAGACTGCATGCAATTAGTAAATGGTGGGCACCAATTGGTGCAGAGGCCATCGCATGCACATGTGCAGATACCTAGAAAAGCAGGCAGTACTTGCTGTCCACACATGCAATAATCTCATTGCAGCAAGAGAGAGAGACAGAGACAGAGACAGATGCAGAGACATAGACACAGACAAAGAGACAGAAACAGAGAGACACAGAAAAAGAAAGAGCAACAGCAACAGACAGAGAGAAAAAAAAAGAATAAATAAAAAAAAAATATTTCCTTTAAAAACAGACAGAACAGAGCAATACAAAGGAAAGGTATGTAACACATATGTATTTGCTGGCATGTAGTAGATGTTTATGAAGAGTATTCTGCATACTGTGAATCATCCATATGTGGTAGCAGTACGTATCTCTGTGTATCTGTACATGTGCATAGGGCAAGGGACATACTGCAACTGTTTGTGAAGGGTGTATATATATATATATATATATATATATATATATATATATATATATATATATACGTTGTTGAAGGTTGTTATGTGCATATTTCTTTGTAGGTTGTAGTGTGTGGCAAAGAAAACAGCATGCAGTGCTGGAATATGACATGTGGTGGTTAAACGCTGTGGGTATGCTCTGTCAGTTTTGCAGTGTTGCAGCCAGTGAGGCCTGCTAAAGCTACATGGGCTGAGGACACCTTCAATGCAGTCTGCACAACACTGTGCAATATTATTACATAACTGTATTTCTCACAACTGTCACATAATTGATATTCCCACCATGAATAGTGGACTGTATATGTGTCTATATGTACATCTATATGTACAGCAATGGATGTTTATATGTATGTGTGTATGTATGTGTATATATATATATATATATATATATATATATATATATATATATATATGTATATATATATATATATATATATATATATATATATATATATATATATATACATATATATATATATATATATATATAGAGAGAGAGAGAGAGGGAGAGAGACATGGGGCATAATTACTGCGACAGGTGCCTGGCGACCAAGGTATGGACTGAAGCTCAGTGTTAACACTGCAGTGCCATCCCTTCTTGCCAGAACACTGTACCCATTAACTACTACATAGGTGGTAGTCTACCTAACACCAAAGGTGTAATAAGGGAACATGGGACACAGGTGGACAGTAGCATCCCCTTTGATAATCACAGTGCCACACTAGTCATGTGGTACACGTCATCACAAAAGGTGTGTTATCTAGGGAAATATAGGTCAGTGTTCCCCTCTACTCATCACACTTAAAACCCATTAGAGAGTACAATGAGAACTACAGCAACTGGAAAAGCCACAGACATACCTCACAAAGAGTAATACCAGCATCAAACAGATGCTCTATGCAGACCAACTCACAAAACCACAGCTATACTGTGTTGCATACCGCCTACCCAAAGGTGACCTCTGCCTAACATACTGAGCTATGTCACACCCATAGCTGTTGGACATCCTCCACGTAAACATATTACAATCCTTCCCAGATGCACACTCTAGGGCCCTACACCTTGTCAGCTCACTAAACAGCACATGCTGGAGGGATAGATTCCTATTTCAGAGACATGCCATACTCTGGAACAAACCACCGTTCAATAGCAAACAAAGCTCCTCATTAGCAGTTGTCATAAATACTCCTGATGATTGTTTGCGAGATAGGAAATACACCCCGGGAATCACCTCTGTGGCTCTGGCTGACAGGGGCAATTGAAATTAAACTACATGTGTGTCAAAGGCCAGGGTAGCATATTGCTCGGCTGCTGTAGGCCCTAGGGCCAATAGTGTATTACCTACCCATGACATGATGCACACACACACATGTACTTAGTGCAATAATTGCTATGTGAGGTTGACTGAGTGTGATGGTGAATGTGTTGGTGAATGTGTGCAAGGTCTGTAAAGGTGTGATAGCTTAGTGTGAAATTGTTTCTGTCATGGTAGTTTGTGTCCTAGATATGATCCCAGCAAAAGATTTGTATGCTATTCCTAGGCAGAAAAAGTAGTATGGCATATTGTGTGATGTAGTCCCTTGTTGTCGACTGTGGTGTCCCATTGTAGGCTAAAGCAATACATGTATGCTTAGTGAGAGGTACTGCTGGTGAATCCAACTCCCATATGAACTGTAGTACTACCTGAAGCTGTAGGCCTAAACAGTACAGTATGGTGTATGTTCACATTGCTTGGAAACACTGTTTTGTGTGTTTCCTGTAGTCCTCACAGATTACATACCACAGGCATATGGTTTTGTAAGTAGTTACACACAGTACTGTATGGTACACAGGTAAAGCTCATCTGGGTTGGCATACATTTGTGTGTTGTATGTATGTCTGATGTGTGTGTGTGTAATTATACCTGCACCATGCCCTCAATCATATCTGTGTTACAGGGTATACGTGTGTATCTAGCAACATGTATAGTCTAGTACAGCAATATGCCACCTATATCAACAACTGTGCACATATGTTAGACAGGGGTTTGGCATCAAAGACTACTGTGGTATACTGGTAATACTGTAACTGTACTTTACATTAATTGCAATGGATGACATCTTTCTTTATACATTAGCTTGATATATACCTCCTGTGGCTAGGTGGTGCATTGTGTCACATACAGTGTGCCATGTACTGGTGTATAGTCTTACATACTGGCTTCTCTTTGCTGCTGTGAAGAACATAGTTTGATATATAGAGCGTGGCAGGCACTGTCAGCCAGTTGTGGCCTGAGCACTAATATGTGGTATTGAACATGTCTATCCTCTGACAACCAATCGGATGCGAAATATGGTAGGTAATTGATATCTGTACTTTAGGATATTAAGTGTGCCAATTGACTTGCTCACACAACTTGTTTAATTGTCTTCCAGGGGTATGTCCCACCAAAGAAACCCGTCTTATACAGCTGCAGAGGAGGTGGAAATACAAAACAGCCTGGTGCAGCACTATACTCTGCTGTTCTCTAGAACCAGCCAGGACTAGCATAAGTGGACTGCACTGTGGCAAGATCTCTTTCGTCGGGTAAATGACATAGACATGCATAACCAGACATATGAGCAGGTACACCATCACTGCAGTGATTTAATTAGACATGTCCGGTGGCGTGTGTCTGATATCCATCAACAACAGCTTGCCACAGGTGGTGGGGTGGCCATTCATCCCCCCCTCACCAGAGTGGAGGAGCTGCTCCTAAGTGTGGTGGCTCCTGGCCAACCACTGGAACAGCAACTGACACATGTCATCATGGAGGCCAGAGCTACCCAGCATATTGACATGGACCATGCAGGTAACATGACCTATCTGTAGACTACTGTTATCTGTATTGGTAGATTATGCACATGTGACATGTGTACTGCATGTTTAGCAGTTGTGCTGCATAGTGTTGTGCAATACTGATATTTGGAATATAATCTCTACACCTGTGACTGTCGACTGCTGTACTACTGTACTTTAGCAAACTCACAGTAGCAATGGCACAGTTGTGCCCACTGACAAACTGTCTCATATTCTTATAGGAACCTCTGGTGTGACAGGAAGGCAGCCAGTCGATGCTGGTGAGTGTGTTATAATTTTAATATTGCTAATGAAATGTGCATGTCATAGGTGAGGTGTAGGCCATGTACATGTAACACACCTACTCATAATGCATGCTGTGCATGTTTGCTGTGAGACTATGCACATCTCAGTAATGACAGTTGCTGCCTCAATCACATGCAATACACAGAGAAGCACACACAGTTGTGGCAACACTGTACTGGACATTGGATAGGCATAGTTGATACACATGTACACAACATACACAACTTTGTCATATGCAGTACACCTTAACATGCTACACATAGCATATCCAGACACCCGCTGTAAGGTCACACTTCATTATCCCACATGTCATCCACACAGAACACATAATATACCTGAGGGGTAGAGGCCTATCATTGCACTGTGCGACACTCTTCAACACATAACACATTCATGTTAGTCAATGCTCCCTATTGGGCACCTTACAAACCCATGTAACGAGTGGCTGTGAGGCCAATCACTGAACAACAGCACACATGCATCAAAGCCATGTATACTGTTATTAACACGGGCTGTCTACACTCGCACTGCATGGTCATGAGCAACAAACGTTCTGCATGCTGACATGTGTGATATGACTGTTTGCCTTGTGATACTGTAACCCATCTTCAACCACTATTAAGTATGTTTTGGATTGCTGGTGGTGTGTGTGGGTATCTGCTGTAGTGAGGAGTGTATTTGTGTGCATGTGTGCATGTGTTCATGTGTGCATATGTGCATGTGTGCATGTGTTCATGTGTGCATGTGTTCATGTGTTCATGTGTGCATGTGTTCATGTGTGCATGTGTGCATGTGTTCATGTGTGCATGTGTTCATGTGTTCATGTGTGCATGTGTTCATGTGTGCATGTGTTCATGTGTGCATGTGTTCCGACATCATGTGCAGGTCGTAAAGTGTGTTTGCTGTCTCCCTCTCACAGGTGCTGTGTTAGGGCTGGTTCACTGCAGCAGGCAAACTGATGTCATTGAGCCACATAGTGATAATGAAGATAAGTGTGTTGAGGCACAGGCGTGTTTGCCAGGGTCTGTCATTGGGCCACCAATTGACAGTACACAGCTGTCTACCCCATCCATGCATACAGTCATACTGCCAATACATCCATCACCAATGCCCATAGCTGAGGGACAGCGTACTGTTGGCATTGGCCAGGACAGTGGGGTATCCATGGCACATGCATCCCAACACAGCAGCCATTCCCACATGTCTGGAAGGGTACCACATAGGCAGATATCCAGGGGTTCTCGTAGGAACACTGCTGCTCATCAAGCCACTGGCAGATGTGCCACAGGTCTGACAACATCATGCATGTTCCAGGCTGTCATGGAGGCACAGGCACGTATGGAACAGTACACCAGACAGGGACTAAGGGCACAGAGGGCCCATAACACCACTGTCATTGACAGCATCCGTGACCTAGCAGGTGCCATCCAACATTACACCGAGGTCACTGATAGACATTGGGGAGAGACATTAGATATCCTCCACAATGTCATGTCCATGTGTCAGGACAGTGTGGGATGGTTGAGATGTCGACGTGGATGTATGCCCGCAACATCAGCAGCTGGCAGTCACCGCGGACATCTCTCAAGCCACAGCTCCTCCAGTAGTGCCAGTACCAGCCCTAGCAATGTTGGGGGTGGGCCGTCCATAGAATGTCCTAGAAGACCATGTGCAGGTGGCCCTGGATAGTCCCAGCAGGGACCTGTGTCCAGTTTGCATCCATCCACCTCTGGGGGTAGTACCCAGTCTGGCTTAATACCTGATAGTGTCAGTAGCACCCCTGCCAGGCACAGGTATCGTATCCGTGGCCAGAGATGGTGATCTGTAAAGCCTCGCAGGTACAGTCTGTGGCTGCTCCACAAATACCCGTATATGGCAGCCACATGGTGGAACTTTGTGCATGCAGACACACACACATACTCCAGACACCTAGGGTTAACACATACCCACACACATTACAACAACATTGGCCCATTACAGTATTCTTGCCCCACACACACACACACACACACACACACACACACACACACACACACACACACACACACACACACACACACATGCCAATTGGATGGCTTACTGTAGGCCTCTGGCGAACCAACAACACACCCTGTGCATATGATGAAACCTGTGCCACCTCCTGTCATCTGTAACATCGATGCAGGAACAGGCTACCATGGTGCTGATGCACAGGATGTCTATATAGCAGTATAGCAATGTTAGCATGTTGTCAGCTGTAGAGTGTAATGATATGCTTGAAGGTGTAGCTGAGCAGGCATGATGCATTAAAGCTATGATTGTCATTGTAGTGTTGTTTACACCAGTGTTGGTTCCAATTGTGTATTGTATGGCCACGTACCACTTGGCTGATGTGTGCAGTATTGGCAGCATGCGTTAGAGAGTGGACAGTATGTGTGGGATGTGTGTAGCACAGATTTGCAGGTGCACAGTTGTGAGCATGGTGGAGGTGCACTGTCTGCATGTACGTGCATAGTGGACACATGGCCAGGGAGACATGCTCAGTATTACACAGTAATACTCCATAGTTTCTATTGGTGGCCAGTATGCATTGTACTACACACATTCCGGAACCTGACTACACATGTGTGTATGACATGGTTTGACACTGTGCTGTGGGTGATACTGTTACTATCTGTCATTGTTTTGCATTCTGGTGGTATACATCACTTCAACAGCCTGACCATAACCAATCGTTAGATGATGTCTTGACAACCGACACACAGATGTAGGACACACAGCAACATTTGGATCCTTCAGGTACTATACAATGCCAGTAACCACTGGTATTCACCTGCACCCATTACTGAGACCACTCCAGTTTGTCATATAGCTCTCTTAGGTACAAGCAATTACAGTAGGGATATGTCCGTCCACGTCTGTAATGCATACTGTGGCCTATAATGCATTCTTCAGATGACACACACATACTCCACAAGGGTATCATACAGACAGATGCCTGTTGTCAAACCCATGCTGTAAAGCTATAAGCCAAATTAAGCATTGTCACCCACCTATAAGGAACATATTATCCCCACAGTACCACATAGGTAGTAGCCACCAGCATGATGAACAGGTACCGATGTGTACATGCAACCAAGTGTTATGTCATCTCTCCTTTGTTAATTACATTTCCAAAGGTATTCTGGAATCCCTTGGTGGATCACATAAGCAATAAGGGGTCTGCATGCATATCCACAGTTTGTTCTATACCTATAAATAGTCATAATGGACAGACTTTGCTGCGTTTGAACAGGTCTGACATATACCTCGGCCATACACCCTCACTCACACATTCCAATATGAATTGCAATGACTTTGTGTGACACAGATGACCTAGGCCAGGGATCACTGCAGCGGCTGGCCTTGTCACAAGCATACAGATGTGACCTAAGGTCTGGGAAGCAGCAGCACAGTCAGGCAAGGATGACAGCTGTGTTCTTGGAGAAAGCAGGGTTCCCACACATGCAATCATTGAGGTAACATGTACAGATATGTATTTGACACACAGCTAGCTCACATGTGCAATGCATACTGTTATGTCATACAGTGGTAAAAGCAAAACCCGCAACACATTGACCAACAGTGTCACACACATACAGCTCACACACTCACCAAGTGCAGGTTTTAATCCCCTACCTAACTACTTCATGATACTAGAGGAGTACGCATTAACACGACACACTATGCACATTACTGTCACTTCTCTTTTCCACAGGTATATTTGTAGGATGGTGACATCATCAGACTTGACAAAGGTTAGATTACCACTTTTGAGATGTTTCACTATTCTACTAAAAGGTTGCTCCTTCCCAAGGGGAACACACAGGCACCCGATGCAGGATTCAAGTCCCTACCTAACTACTTCATGATATTAGAGGAGTATGCATTAACACAATGTTCTATATGGATTACTGGGAGTATTCTTTTCCACAGGTATATTTGTAGGATGCTGACATCATCAAACTTGACAAAGGTTACATTACCACTTTTGAGGTGTTTCACTACTCTCCTAAAAAGTTGTTCCTTCCAAAGGGGAACACACACACAGTTGCCCAATGCAGGATTCAAACCCCTACCTAACTACTTAATGATACTAGAGGAGCACACATTAACAACACACTATAGGAATTACTGGGAGCTTTACTTTACACAGGCATACTTGTAGGATGCTGACATCATCAGACTTAACAAAGGTTACATTACCATTTTTGATGTGTTTCACTACTCTCCTAAAAGGTTGTTTTTTCCCAAGGGAACACACACACAGTTGCTTGGTGCAGGAATCAAGCCCCTACCTTACTACTTAATGATAGTAGAGAAGTATGCATTAACACGATGCACTATACAGATTAGTGGGAGTTTTATTTTACACAGGTATACTTGTAGGATGCTGACATAATCAGACTTGACAATGGTTACATTACCACTTTTGAGGTGTTTCACTACTCTCCTAAAAGGTTGTTTCTTCCCAAGGGGAACACACAGTTGCCCACTGCAGGATTCAAGCCCCTACCTAACTATTTCAGGATAATAGAGGAGTACACATTAACACAATACGCTGTACAGATTACTGGGAGTATTATTTTCCACAGGTATGTTTGTAGGATGCTGACATCATCAGACTTGACAAAGGTGCATAGCAATGTGCAGCTGCTGTTGCTGGGACCAGAGAGTAACAGCGGGTGGGCCTGCTGCAGAACCGCCTCTCACTCCCAGTGAGGAATTCCTGGCAGATCTTCTACATCAGGACAACTCACAGCAGAGTGGCCCACAAGATACCATTGATGTGGGCACCACTTATTCTCAGTCCCAGGAAGACCTTCCAGGTAGGCTTTGTTATATGGCCAGCTGACTACTGTTGCATAGTAAAACAACTGATATAAAAGTTACTTCTGTGTTAAATTTCTTTTTTGGGGTGGAATGAAGATTGGTACAGTGATAAATTCAGTTTGAAGTTGTCAGCCACTTTCCTGTTGGATGTTAACTTCATGCAGATGTCAAGGAGTACATGTAGTACCCCCTTGTCTTAATGTTAATTGTGATGATATTGTCCTTACCTCTTGCTTAACTTATTTTAGGACTATCAGAAATCCAGTGATGTTTGCCTCCGCAGATGGTAAGTCAAATAAAGTTATTTCAGTACTGAAGATCAATTTATAGAAATATTATGATATGTCATTTAGGTTCATAGGTTCATAGGTTCATACTAGGTTATCTGCCCTAGGGCATTTATAAACCTAGCCAGAATGTGTTTGGCTTTCGCCACCCATTTTAAATTTATTTTGCTATGCCCTTTTAGGCCTGTTGTGTGTATTTCTGCACTGTATGTAATAGTGACAGTACTGTTAGTTGTTTAGCATATACTGCACCATAGGAGTGCAGGTATTATTGCATGCCTATGTTTCTCCCTTTTTATCACAGGTGATCATGGCAGTGGGAGTGTGAGCCCTGTGCCACCTGATGTCAGTGTCTCATCAGACACTGATGATGACGTTGGCAAAATTGAGGCACAGTCAGGGGGTGCAGAGGTTGAATCTGACATAGAGGATGACATCCAGTCACCTCCTTCGTTTTTCCTCAGACACAGCCAGTAGGCCTATGCCTACCCAGTCCACTGAACCCACAGATATAGGACAGGTGGAGAGTGAGAACATTGAGCAGGGAATTGAGGCTACTGCAGCTTCAGTGCCTGTTGAGTCTGGCTGCAGCCAAAGTGTTGGTGAGGTGCCATGCAGGAGGATTGATATGGTTACTCAGAGGGGGCCTGCTGTCCCTCCTTCACCTGGTGCAAATGTCTCTTCCCATCTCACTCAACATATGTTTAGGGCCATCATGGAGGTACAGACATGTTCAGAAAGGTGCTCCAGACAAATGCTCAGGGTTGTAGATGTTGCACAGTCTGACATGTGTGACTGTCTCCACCATGTCACCAATTCTCTGGACTGGATGAATGACACATTGGAACAAGGGGTGTATGTGATGGACTGAGGGGTATCTCTCATGGAACATTCCATGTTTGTGATGGAATGTCTGCTAGTAGGCTACTGGCATCCTCATTGGTGTAGGTCAGCCACAACATCTGCTAATAGCCAAAGTGGCCATGCCCAATCATGATCCTGTAGTGGCAGTACTTCCATTGGTCCATCAATGAGTGTGCTGTCCACACCCAGATATGGCAGTCTACAGAATCGTGGTCTTGGGCATTCCTGTTAAGGGACCACATTCAGCAGACATTGGTCATGCTCAGGTAGCAGCACTGCATCTGACCTTAGGCATGGAGGTGCCAGGCCAACTCCTGACAGAGCCAGTTCTCATGGCTAGGGTTGACAATGATGGACTGCTACCTCTACCATGCATGGCTCACACCTGTCTGACATACCAAAATGTATAGCTAGCAGGGAGCTTGGCTGTGTTCATGCAGACTCTCACACACCAGTTTCACATGGAGGGCCTCTACAGACACACACACACACACACACACGCACACACACGCACACACACACACACACACACACACACACACACACACACACACACACACACTCACACACACACACACACACACACACACACACACACACACACACACACACACACACACACACACACACACACACACACACACACACACACACACCTTTCTTGCTTCCTTTTCTCCCTCATACACACTCACCATCCTTTTGTGTCAGCCTAGGCTTCCTTCCCACCCAGCACCCTGTGCAACTGATGACAACTATGCCATATCCCTGTTTTCTCGGTTTTGGATTTAGGGATACAAAAGCTTTGTGTCTGATGCACAAGGTGCATAGCTACATTAGTGCCTAGTTATCTGTATTTGAGTTTTTGAACTGATAATTCTACCTGTCACTATTTGCCTCACTAAATTATACAATGGATAGCATCATTGTGTCAGTACTTTCTAGTGCATTCTCTTGTAAAGGTTGTGAATTCAGGAACTGCAATGTGTCTCCTTACTTTATAACCTTTTTCTTTAATGTTTTCCAGTACATATGTATGGTGCACATCATAAGACATACCATTACACTTCAGATCTCAGGACTGTATGACAGCACTGTAGTCAGACTCATTAGAACATTAATACAGTATAATGTTATCATTTGCATGAACCTCACCAGACACATGCAGCAGGTAGACAGACCACAGGGCTTTCCCATCAAGATAACACAGGGCCTAATAACCATGGCATGCTGTTTGTGGGTATACTAAAAGCCATGTCACTGTTATTTGTCTGGTATTGCATAAAGATGTAACTGTCATTGAAAGCCTCTTACTTTTGGTTTAAGCACTTGGGATTCAGGCCAGTTGTCTTACATTAAGAAGGTTTGAACTCTATACTATTGTGGGAGGAGATGGTAGCCTCTTCCCTTCTGAGCTTGGAATTTCTGGTTGAATGCATATTGTTCCTGTTGTTCTAAGTGTCTTTGTTATGCTTTAAGCACTTGGCCTCCAAAAAGTTATTTTACATTAGGAAAGTTTGTGGTGTAGACGTGTGTGGCAGGAGACAAAAACCTACACCCTATTAAGCTGGGAATTGCTGGCTGAAGGCTTATTGAGTGTGTTATTCTGAATGTGCCTTAGTTATAGTTTAACCACTTGGGTTCCAGTCCACTTATTTCATACTAGGAAGGTTTGTTGTCTACACATTTTTGAAGTATTCTACGGACTTGCTACTTGATTTAAACTGTATTTTTATGTGCTATTGTGTTTGTGATTGTCTAGACTTCAAATGTCTAGTACTTCTGCATTTTATAGCCAAGACTTGACTCAGTCTTGCTGAATCTACACTGTTTTGTATCATTTGAGTACTAAAACCAGCACACTAACATTAAGAAGCCCCCCTTGCACTCTTGTGGTGGAAGTGAGCAGCAAAGGACCCATCTGAGTTGGATATTGCTGAAATAAGGCTCAGTCTTGTCCTTTCCCTTTGTTTAATTGTTTAAAATCATTTAACTTCACTTGTATTCTAGTGTCGTGTTTGGTAGGGTTTGCATTTAGTTTACCTGAGCTGCTCAGATCTTGCACTGCGGGCCGCTGAGCAACTCAGTTGTGCAGTGAAAAGCTGACACATTTTTCTACCCCTAGCCCTGCATAGAAAAGACACTTTTTGTTAGTCTTACAGCAAAACCTGGTTCATCTAGCCTACTTCCTACTAGTTACTACATTAAAGAATAGAAAGATATGTAAAAATGATAACCTTCAGGATAAAGGGTGGTTTGAAATAAATCCAAATGTAATAAAAATAAATAAAAATGAATCAACCATCCATAGCTGTAACTATTGACAGTAGAGTATTTTTTCCACCAAGTAAAAAAACAGGTTAGCGCTTTCATGTAGTCCTCTGCACTTCATCAGACCATACAGAACACAAGAATACATTTCTCTTATATAACAAAATCAGTTACAATCAACCGATAAAAAGGTCTAGCTAATGAAGCAATTTTCTTGTCTTTAGAGCAGGTTTTAAAGAAACAGATGTATTAAGCCCGGGTGGTCTGTGAGCTTGCTTAGAAATAATCCATTTCAATTTCATTAATTCAACTTGATTCACTGAATCACCACCTCTAAGGGTGATATTCAATTTTTGCAATACCAAAAAACAAAAACTATGGGTCGGAAATTCACTGACATGCTTAGCTAATGTGTTAGCAGTGTCACATACATGAATAGCTCTCACATGCTTCAAAATCCTGTCTTTTAAGGAACAATTTCCCTTTCCTATATAGAAAGAACTACAAAGTTTACATACAGTCAGATAGACCAAATTCACAGACATGCACTCTACATAAAATCTACGCACAAAACATTTACCTGTTACTGGATGTACAAACATTCTACTAGTTGATGTAAACTTACAAGTCCTAGAATTATGAAAAGCAAATGTCCCTTTCCTACTAGAAAATGAATTTTCTTTAGGATTGGGATAACATAAAAGTGTCTTCAAAGATAAGGAATTCTTAAAAGGGAAACAGGATGTAGTACCTACCACCCTTTTAACAGATTCAACTGTCATCAAGGCAGCCCAGTTTTTCTGGACTACATTACAAATCCTATCTATTTCACTGGTGTAAATTAATAACAATTTGATATTTCCATTAGATTTAACCTCTCTATTAATTTTCAACCCATTTCTACTGGAGAAATAGGGTTTAGCTACACCATTTCTCTCTCTCTTTCCTGGCATAGTCTAAGCCATCAACAGTATCTCTACTAGTATAGCCCCTTGCCTTTAAATGTGAACTGAAGGAGTCCAAAGCTTGTACAAGGGATACGTTATCTGTACTTAATCTAGAGGCACTTAATGCTTGACCCTTTACAATATTATGAAAAATAAATCCCAGATGCATACTAGTTCTATGAAGATAGCTATTGCTCCAGGTGGATTTCCTATGCACAGAAATCTCTATTCTACGATTATTCTTGAAGAGACACACATCTAAAAAATCAATGGATAAAAATGAAAACTTATAAGCAAATTTGGGAAAGCTTGTAGTATTATTTAAATAGGTGACAAATTCCTCTAAAATACTAACTGAACCTCTCCGCAATAAAATGATATCATCCGCGAATCTCTTGTAAAATTTTTCATGTTCACAAAATCTAGTTGATGCAAAAACAAACTGTTCTTTCCATTGTGCCATAATTAGATTGGCGTAGCTATTGGCAAAAGCTGTGTCCATACCTATGTTGATCTTCTGCCTATAAAATGTATTTTGAAACAAAAAACATTGTTTTCTAACACTAATTCTAATAAATAACACAGAAGGAACACAGTATCACAGTTATACTCAATCCAATTTGCCAAATAAATTCTATCAGCCTCAACACCTTCACTATTAGGAATAACCTTGAACAATGTACATACATCAAGCAGAACAAAAGTATAAGTGGAGATATCATCAGTGACTTCAAATAAGATTCTTAAAAACTCTTCAGTATCCCTTAATATATAGGGTGCCTTGTCTACTACTGGCTTACGCTTATGTTCAATAAAAATCGAATAGGGTTCTAGCAGCCAACCTTGACCTGAAGCAATTAGTCTAAAGAGCTGCCTATATAAATCCTTATGAACTTTAGGGAGACTGTATATAAGGTACAACAGGTTAGGAACACAGAGATACTCATATAAAACTAAATATACTAATCTACACATAAACAAATCATATAAATCATTATGCAACTTGTTAATCAAAACTTTAAGATCTCTCTTATTTAAAATAGCACAAATTGAAATGTCACAAAGCATATTCAACATAGTAGTTTTATAGCAATCAGCATCTAAAATGACTGTTTCCCCACCCTTATCAGTAGGTCTAATACAAATGGAGCCATTATTCTTCAGCTTATTTAGTGCTTTCCTTTCCATATGAGTTAAGTTATTAAAACCACAGTTATGACTTAAAAATCAGTACCTAACATGTCCTGTTCACACAGCTTCAAAATTATTCAAAACAGCTATTAAAGTTAGAAGCCTAAATCTCAAAATGTACTCACTCGAGTCAGTCTTTAAACTGGAGGACATTGACCTCTGTGCAGTAACAGAAACCTGGTTCAAGGCTCCAGAGAGTACCCCAGCACTACCAGGCTAAATTGCATATCACACATTTCGGCCCCTAAACCTGGACCGAAGCCATAAAGGAAGTGTAGACTGAAGCCCCATAGGCAGTAGTGTATCCATCTTCATAAAGGATACGCACACCTTCAGACTGGTTGCTCAACATAATGCATCAGAGATACTACAGGTACAACTAACACTGGATAAATTGCAATCCAGGTTGTAGCCTGCTATAAATCCCCGACAATGTCCCAAGACTCCCACTCCACATTCCTGAATACTCTGGAAAGCATTAAGGTTCAACCCAATACCCTTATACTGGGAGACTTTAACTACCCCTCCATTCGCTGGGAAAATTACTCCTGTTCCAACTCATTCTCCCAACAATTTCTGGAATTCCTTAATTCCAATGCTCTGGACTAACTCATTCTCACCCCTACCAGAGGTAGAAACATTCTCAATCTGGTCATTACAAACATGGGGACAACTGCTCCACACCAGTAATCAACTCCTCCCTGGTTAGATATGACCACAAGTTAATCACAGGCAATATCCAAATCCCACCCTCACCCCCCCATGAAGAAAACCACAGTGAAAAACTTCTTCAAAGACAATTTTGAGCTGCTAAAGCCAGAAGTGTCAAACTTTGTCATCCATGCAAACGGGGAAAGGATGCATGGCCACTGAATCATACACCAAGGCACTGTATGAGCATTTACACAAGTACATGGATCAGGCCATACTAAACAGAACCAAGATCCTGTCCTCCAAAAAAAAGGAAGCCAATCTGCTAGTCCCCTGCCATTAACAAACTCTACAACAGAAGGAAAAAACTGTTGCAAAAAAGGGCAAAGTCCCTAGACTGGAAAAATTCCCTTGTAAGTCTCAGCAAAAAACTGAGATCCCTCATTAAATCTTCCAAAGCTGGCTATGAAAACAAAATTGCAACAGATGCTAAAGATAACCACAAGGCATTCTTTAGTTATGTCAAGAATCTGCATAACAATACACAGAGGTGCTCTGAGCTACTGCACAATGGCACCACTTATACTGAACCAACAGATATTGCCAATATCTTGGCTGACAGGTTTAGGGCAAACTTTACTCCCCCCTCACCCCCTAAAGGGCCCATCCCAATACCCGAGGAATGCCAAATCCATAATATCATGGTTGCACAGGTAGAAGCCGCACTATCCAAAACCAAAAATACAGCTTCCATGGGACCTGATAATATACCTGACTGTGCTCTACATGAATTACAAAGGGAACTGGCACCACACCTGAGTACCCGGTTAAACCACAGCGTCACTTCAGGCTTTGTTTCCGCCAAATGGCACACCTCTCCAGTCATTCCACTCCATAAAGGGGGAGTGAATACTGACCCAGGAAACTACCGCCCCATCAACCTGACGAGCTTGATGTGTAAGGCCACAGAGCGTATCATTATGGACCTCATAAATAGGGATATAGGGAACCTCGAAACCCTGGACCCCTCACAGTTTGGGTTTGTGAAGGGCAGATCATGTCTGGTCAACCTGACAGACTTCTTCAAATTTGTCACCAGAGCGGTCGATGAAGGCAAGGTAGTCCATACAGCCTGCCTCGATCTGCCCAAGGCCTTCAACACAATCCCCCACTCAGGGTTCATTGACAGACTCACTAACCTCAGAATTAACCCCTACATCATAAGATGGGTTGCCAACTGGCTCATAGGCAGAACCCACATGGTGAAAGTAGCGGACTCCAAATCTGACTACGGGGCAGTCACAAGTGGAGTTCCACAGGGATCTGTCCTGGGTCCTCTCCTGTTTTGTATCTACTTCTCTAAAGTTCAGGCCAACACCAAAGTACTCTGGTTGAACAAATTCACAGATGACTGCAAACTTGGAGCTATTATTGATTCTCAAACTGACGTAGACATCTTAAAAAAGGCCTCACAGACACCAACTGGTGCCAGAACCATGGTATTAAGCTCAATGCTAAGAAGTGCATCATAATCCCCTTCAGGAAAAACACAGTGCCCACGAACTACCACATTGACTTTAGCCCTCTCAACTCCCAAGGTGTGATAAGAGATCTAGGTTCACAAGTAGATAGCAAACTCTCCTTCGACAACTATGTTGCCACTGTAGTTAGAAAGTCCTTTTATGTGGCACACTTCATTACAAAAGGTTTCTCATCCAGGAAGAAAGAAGCCATAATCCCTTTCTACTCACCCCTCATTAGACCCATTATAGAGCACAATGCCCCATTTGGTATGTACCTCACTAGACACCTGCAAGAACTGGAGAGGTCACAAAAAATCCTCACAAAGAGGATCCTAGGACTCAAACACATACTCTCAAACACAGCACAGACTCAAAAAAACTCCAGCTATACTCCATCTCATATGACCTACTTAGAGGCGATCTCTGCCTGGCATACAAAGCTATGTCTGACCCAGTTTTGCTAGACATGCTTCATCTGAAAAAGTCTCAGTCCCTCCACACCACACACACTTCAAAGACCTCAACCTCATCACCACATTAAACAGAACCTGCTGGAAGGACAGGTTCCTTACCCAGAGACTTCCCATTCTCTGGAATAAACTCCCCATTCATGTCAAGCAGAGCACTTCACTAGCCATCTTCTAGAGAAATCTTGATGAGTGGATGGGTAACAGGAAATTCACCCCGAGGATCACTTCAACAGGATTGCTCGATAGTGGCACAAGGAGCTAACGTACAGCAATGGGACGACTGGGAATATTCATGGGCTAGGCTTGTGTTGGCTCCAGGCCCATTAGCTTAGTACTCACTTATGAACCTATGAACCTAAAAGATGGGCAAAACACCCTTGTTTTTTTAAAAGTTCCTACATAATCTGTATCCAGCACCAAAAAAAAAGTCTAAGCATGACATTTCTAGCAAATAGTTTTAAGCTCACAACCATGTCTGCAAAATCCAACACACATGAGGGTATAAAAGATAAGCCTCTATTAAGCAAATTCATTTGCGAACTGGTTAAAGGCACAGACAAGATACTAATTATCAAAGTGCACATTGTCCTTAGCATTGTACCTTCCAAGCTGGCATGTCGCGTTCTAAGCAGTTCTTTTTTCTTCTTCATATTTTGGAATATCCATTGGTCATTGAAGCCATGATGTTTCACAAGTATCGGAAATGATGGAAAAGGGCATGAAGAGATACCAGACATAGCCACCATTGTTTTTTAGGTCGTGCCTCCTAATAGGACCAATACCATCATCCAATCAAGTCATGGAATTTGTCAGGGAACTAATTTCATCTTCCTTAGAATGAATAATTAAACACTTATTTGTGTTTTGGCTACATGTATTCAAATCAGTAGTAGGCGATGATGATATGTTGGTTTCAAAGTATTCGTTGACTTCAGCCAAAGAATATATGTCCATTCTTAAAGTCAGGGAAAATCCATTTCCAGCATCTTGGCTTTAATCACTTGAGTTTATGTTCATAAAGCTGCACATTGGTGAAGATATCCTATATTTTCACCTTGCACTCTAATGGAAACCGGCTTCTGAAATCAGTAACCAGAATCTCAGTTTCATTTGCTAAACTCGTCTCTGTAGGTTTAAAAAATGTATTTAATAATTTCATATAATTGAAGCCTTGGTCCATGTTCAGAATCTGCCACTTATGTAAAAGTTCAGGATGATGATCTCTGTAAGTTGGCATCTTTAGGATGCAGAGGCCTCTTCAAGCAATTTTATAAAACAAGCAGGCTTTAGAATGTAGTTGCTGCCATTGCAGCTTCTTCAACTTGAAGAGCTTACTTTCTCGCTAAGACTAATAAAAAAATTAGGATCGTCATCCGATATGTTCACTTGCTTGTTATTGACTAAAGTCAGATCAAACTTCAGCAAAAGGACTACCTTCAAATTTTAGCAGCTGCTGAAAACGTTCATGACACCCAATGGTTTTCTCAGGATTAAAATCCAGTTCAATACCAGCACTCTCAGCCATGTTCCAATGAGGTTAAATCAACCAAAGTACCAGAATAAAAAGAAATGTAAAAATGATAACCTCCAGGATAAAGGGTGGTTCAAAATAAATCCAAAAAGTAATAAAGGGTGGTAGGTTTTACACCTTTTTTCTCTTTTAAAAATTCCTTATCTTTGAAGAGACTTTAATGCTATCCCAATCCTAAACAAAATTCATTTTCTAGCAGGAAAGGAACATTTGCTTGTCATAATAGTAGGGCTTGTAGAATTATTTCAACTAGTAGAATGTTTATACATCTAGTGACAGGTAGATGTTTTATACCTAGATTTTATGCAGATTGCACATCTGAGAATTTGGTCTATCTGGCTGTATGTAAACTTTGTAGTTCTTACTATAAAGGAAAGACAAATGATTCCTTAAAAGACAGGATTTTGGAGCATGTGAGAGTTATTCATATATGTGGCACTGCTAATGCATTAGCTAAGGATGTCAGTGAATTTCTGACCTGTAGTTTTTTGTTTTTTTGGTATTGCAAAATTGAATGTCACCCTAAGAGGTGGTGATTTAGTGAATTAAGTTGAATTAATGGAATTGAAATGGATTATTTCTATGCAAGCTCACAGATCACCAGGGCTTAATACATTTGTTTCTTTAAAACCTGCTCTTAAGGCATGTAAATTGCCTCATTAGCTAGACTTTTTTATTGGTTGATTGTAATTGATTTTGTTATATAAGAGAAATGTATTCTTGTATTTTGTATTGTCTGATGAAGTGCAGAGGAATGCATGAAAGCGCTAACCTTTCTTTTACTACATTATAGACCTTCCATAATGGATGAACACTTCCCCACATTTCTACAGGCAGCTTGATTGACATGGGCATCCTCAGGCAGTGTAGCAATTGGCTCATGTATACTGACAACCAGTTACTGAAAAAACAAACTAATGCAACATGTGAGAGCTGTATCAATACTATGAATTTGGAACTGATTCTCTCACATAACAACAGACCAGATATCAAACATGTTGTCAGTGCGCACACACTTCACCTCTTGCACATGACAAACTTACAACACATAAACCCACATGCATGGAGGTATCACTACAAGACTATCTAAAGATCACAGATCTCCCAAGTGCAAACTTACTGCACACACTCTGAATACCCAACAAAATCCATGACAGGTAAGGCAAAACACTTCAAAACCAAATGCCTTTGGCATTAGTGACTCCACAGTGAGACACACAGATGTCCTCCTCACAAGGCTAAGCAAGGAGAAGGTCACCAACAGCTGACTGTCAGGTGACAGGGTCCATCAGATCATGCATGCACTCAAGTCTGTCAACAAGAAGTACCGTTATGATTCTATGTTGCAGTGAATGACTGGACACTTACCTCACTGTCCCATATGAAGAAAGACATGACTGAGCTCTCAGATATTGTGTCTCAAGCAGGTATGTCCCTAGCCCTAAGCAGTATTCAACCTTTACCCAGGATGATGCCTCAGTATAAACAAAACATGACTGACTTCAACAATTGGCTTAGTTACTGTTGTCATTTCAGAGGGATCCAGTATCTCTCAGGCTGGGAAGATATGGTCAATAGCTCACACTGCTTTGCCAAAGATAGACTTCATCTGTCACCTCTTGAGTTTCGGTTACTGGCAAAGGTACTTGCCTCCATGATAGTGGCCTTTTTAAGCAATGTCAGAACAACTAACTTCTCAATGTAAAAAGTCCACTAAAGACAAACTGGTAGTCATGTTAATTAATACAAGAAGTATAAATTAGAAACTGCACTCACTGGAACCACTCATTACCTTGGAAGATGTCCATGTCTGTGCTGTCGCAGAGACATAGTTGAAGGCCACATAGAGCCCCCCCTCCATAGAGAATATAGTAAAAGGACAATACAAGAGGGTTAGCAAACTTTGTCAGGAATTAGAAGAACAGAGGAAGGAGTGTGATATACTGGAAAGACTTTTTCTGGACAGAGGCTACAATGCGGTAATGGTAGCTGGGATAAAGGATTCCTTTTTGACACCAGTTGGGAATTCCAATATTGGTTATTCTAAATTCAGACCTTATAAATACAACAATGTAAAATTTAATACTAATTCTAAGGTATGTTTTCAGACAAGTTTTACAAGTGATAATAGGTATATTGTAGATATTATCACAAAGAATTGGCATGTTCTGACGGTTGATCCAGACATTAGGAACATAATAGGTATTAACCCAGTTTTTACTTACAAAAATATGAAGAACCTGAAAAGAATAATATGTATTGAGAAGAAAAGATCCTGCACTAACAGCATTACCACAAATAATAAGGTCTTTGGCACTTATGTCTGTGGGAGATGCAGCATGTGCCCATGGATTTCTAAGCAGCAATTGTTTGTGCATCCAGAGCTACAATATAGTTTTGAACCTAGGTTCTTAGCTACATGTGATGTTAAGAACGTGATATACCTGGCGAATTGTGAGTCATGCCCAGCTTTTTATGTAGGTATGACCACAAGACGCCTGAGGGATAGAATACAAGAACATATGAATGATGTTAAAAAAGCGGATCCAAAAAGTGCTTTAGCTAAACATATTATGGAACATCATGACCATAAGTTTGCCTTCAAAGTATTACAAATAAGTACCTATAGTGAAAGAAAAGGAGATAATTTTAACAATTTAGAGAGTATAGAACTTAGATGGATACTGAAATTAAGGGCACAGTATCCACCAGGCCTTAATTCTCATGTTAGTATTAGATCCTGCCTGAAGAAACGCAGATTTAAATAGAGAAGTGAGAAGGTTTATACATGAATGCTACCTCTTACCCTTAACTGAATTCTTTCAGGGTTTTATGTGCTCTTTCACAATTTTTATGGGGAGAATAAAAGGAAGATGAATAATAAGGAAGAAATGATGTTAATAGAGTGTTTAGATTTCTTTTAACTCTTACTTTGACATTTATTTTGATATAAATATCTATACGCCCATATTTATATGCCTGTTCACATTTTTTGTGATTTTTGACTTCCAATTTTTGGTGGTTTCTGACTTTTGCATATAGAGACCAATCAGATATTTATATTTATACCTATACATATATACATGTTCATCTATTATGGTGTACTTAAGATGTATTTGTTCTAATGAGTTTTGTGCCTTGCCTCATGATGTTTAGTCTGCTGAGATTTCCTTGAAGCTATATTGTTATGTATATGTTTGAGCATATATTTATATTTATCTATTCATGTATATTTTTTATTCAAGCATATTTTTATTTCATGCGCTCTCATTTATATGGTTATATTGGTATTGTATTAGTTTTTGTATTTTGTATTTTGTCTATATATATATATATACACACTTATATATATATTTCTGTGTATATGTTTTTTCAAAAATAGTTGCCAAATGCATTGTGCAAATGGTTTTTAGATGTTTTAGATACATCTCCTAATATATATGCTGTTATGCTTGAGAATACTAGTACACATTCACCAGTTTTGGTCTACTGACTGACTAATTATTTAGATTGACCTGTTAATTGGCTAATTGTTTTATTCTGTTTTACAATTGATAATGATGAGTTGGTTAATTGCTTTACCACTAGTATATATAAAAATGTTAAGGAAATGTGTATAGTAGATCTGAAGAAGCGTGTTTTGTCACACGCGAAAGCGCTCATCATTTTGTGTGAAAATAAAAACTCTGGATTTTATCGTGGTGGTTTGCCTCTAATATATTTTCTTGATACTTGTTTGACTGTATTTTGGAGGTATCCTTTAGGAGACAGGTTTGCTTTTTTCAACCATGCAAGGCTACAATGCCTTCCACATATTCAGACATCAAAATGAGCATGATAGAACCAAAGGTGGAGGTGTATACATCTTCATTAAAAACAAATGCATCTCAAGACTGGTCAAACAATATGAAGCCATAGTGCTACTCCAAGTCCAACTAACTGTAGGTAAAACTCCCTTTGATATCATTGTTAGCTATAGGTCCCCCACCATGAATCATGGCAACCGCTCTGCCTACATTGCCTTACTTGAGTCACTCACTGTTCAGGCAAATACCTTGGTAATGTGTGATTTCAACTATCCTTACATCCATTCGGGTCATATATGAGGGCAATCAAGCTCATCCTAAGTTCCTGGACTTTGTTAATACACATGCTCTGTAACCAATAGTCTGCACCCCCATATGGGGCTCGAAATGTCCTATACTTAGTACTCACCAACATACGGGCTCTCTGTACTAACCCCTTTGTATTGCACTCCTTGGTCTGGTCTGATCAGAATTCAGTCTCATTCGAATTAACAATCATACCTGACACCCCCCCCCCCAAGGTACAGAAATGATAACGTATTTCTCCAAAGGAAACTATAGACTTCTAAGTGATGCCATAATTAGTTGCAACCCCCCCCTGCTAACAATAACAACAATGACCGTTATATAGTGATGTACACAAATGGCCTGTATAAACACCTAGCCAAATATCTAGAGTTAGCTAAACAAGTACAGATCAAGATAAGTCCTCACAGGAAAACAAGCCAGCCTGGTGAGCATCAAGAATAAATAGGTTATACAACAAGTGGAAGAAAGTATTGTCTAAGAACTAGAAGGAACTGACTCAGCAGAGGAAGGACACCCTTCACAGCTTCAAAAAAAAATTAGTATATTGTAAAGTCCTTTTAAGCCAAGTATGAAGAAAAAACTAGCATCCCTTGCTAAAGATAATCAGGAGTCATTCTTTAACTATGTTAGAAATCTAAAAGGGAGGCCAGCTTTGTGTCAAACTAGTAGTGGATGGTACCACACATGCTGACCCAGAGGATATCGCCAACCTGCTAGCAGACAAATTTGGGGCAAACTTCACCCCCCAGTCCCTACCAGACATACCACAAAGCATACCTTTCATGCATCCTCTACCTAGTATCTCCAAAGAGCAGATCATAACCACACTCTCCATGGCAAAAAACACAGCCTCTATGAGACAAGATAACATCCCAGGCTGCCTACTAAATAGTCTGAGACAGGACCTAGCAAAACCAGTTGGCACTCTGTTCAACCACAGTGTAACTGCTGGCTTTATCCCAGCAGAGTGGAACACAGCAACCTTAATTTCCTTGCACTAAAAGGGTTTGTCAACCGACGCTGGGAATTATAGACCCATAAGAATAATATGAAGAACCTGAAAAGAATAATATGTATCGAGAAGAAAAGATCCTGCACTAACAGCATTAACACAAATAATAAGGTCTTTGGCACTTATGCCTGTGGGAGATGCAGCATGTGCCCATGGATTTCTAAGCAGCAATTGTTTGTGCATCCAGAGCTACAATATAGTTTTGAACCTAAGTTCTAAGCTACATGTGATGTTAAGAACGTGATATACCTGGTGAATTGTGAGTCATGCCCAGCGTTTTATGTAGGTATGACCACAAGACGCCTGAGGGATAGAATACAAGAACATATGAATGATGTTAAAAAAGCGGATCCAAAAAGTGCTTTAGCTAAACATATTATGGAACATCATGACCATAAGTTTGCCTTCAAAGTATTACAAATAAGTACCTATAGTGAAAGAAAAGGAGATCATTTTAACAATTTAGAGAGTATAGAACTTAGATGGATACTGAAATTAAGGGCACAGTATCCACCAGGCCTTAATTCTCATGTTAGTATTAGATCCTGCCTGAAGAAACGCAGATTTAAATAGAGAAGTGAGAAGGTTTATACATGAATGCTATCTCTTACCCTTAACTGAATTCTTTCAGGGTTTTATGTGCTCTTTCACAATTTTTATGGGGAGAATAAAAGGAAGATGAATAATAAGGAAGAAATGATTTTAATAGAGTGTTTAGATTTCTTTTAACTCTTACTTTGACATTTATTTTGATATAAATATCTATACGCCCATATTTATATGCCTGTTCACATTTTTTGTGATTTTTGACTTCCAATTTTTGGTGGTTTCTGACTTTTGCATATAGAGACCAATCAGATATTTATATTTATACCTATACATATATACATGTTCATCTATTATGGAGCACTTAAGATGTATTTGTTCTAAGAGTTTTGTGCCTTGCCTCATGATGTTTAGTCTGCTGAGATTTCCTTGAAGCTATATTGTTATGTATATGTTTGAGCATATATTTATATTTATCTATTCATGTATATTTTTTATTCAAGCATATTTTTATTTCATGCGCTCTCATTTATATGTTTATATTGGTATTGTATTAGTTTTTGTATTTTGTATTTTGTCTATATATGTATATACACACTTATATATATATTTCTGTGTATATATTTTTTCAAAAAAAGTTGCCAAATGCATTGTGCAAATGGTTTGTAGATGTTTTAGATACATCTCCTAATATATATGCTGTTATGCTTGAGAATACTAGTACACATTCACCAGTTTTGGTCTACTGACTGACTAATTATTTAGATTGACCTGTTAATTGGCTAATTGTTTTATTCTGTTTTACAATTGATAATGATGAGTTGGTTAATTGCTTTACCACTAGTATATATAAAAATGTTAAGGAAATGTGTATAGTAGATCCGAAGAAGCGTGTTTTGTCACATGCGAAAGCGCTCATCATTTTGTGTGAAAATAAAAACTATGGATTTTATCGTGGTGGTTTGCCTCTAATATATTTTCTTGATACTTGTTTGACTGTGTTTTGGAGGTATCTTTTAGGAGACAGGTTTTCTTTTTTCAACCAGTATTTTTGTGTTTTGCCTGCATTTACCTCTGGAACTTGATTATTTACCGGAAAAACCTAATTGTAATAAAAGATGGAATGCATTGATCGAGAAAAGAGAAAATCCGCTACTTGGCATGCAACTTTTAGCTATGGCTAATCCGACTGAGTCAGGTATTGTAAATGTTTTACCTGAATTTAACTCTTTATATAAGGAGCTAGAAAATAATCTATATAAATTGTTTCGTCTAACATGGCAACGAAGACACCTTGAAGTGTGTCTACATTTTAAAGTTGTACCACGAGGTATGAGGGTTTTGTGCATGCCCTCATACGGCAATAGCCATCCTGATTTACTTAAAAACTGGCAGAAGTTGAATTTGGACTGCAGTTATGGCTACATCAAACTTCTCATTGATTATTTTCTGCCGATTGAAACTGAACTGTCGGCTCAGGTGAATACATTATTCACAGACCTTTCTACTAGATTTAAAGGGGAATCATTCTCCAATAGACTGGATAACCTTCTTTGTCAAATAGATGCTTACAGCGATAGGCTCCAACAAATGAAGCTTCGTAGGCTTCAGAGAGACCATCGGGATTTCACCAATGGACAAGTATTTGTTTGGCCCAGAAATGTTCGAGGCCAAGAGACACCTCCAGCGGATTCCTCTTCAATAAGTACAATTGAAAGAGGCTATTTAACAGTTCAGCAGGACATTTCCCCTTTAATGAATGTCTCCACATCAGGAAATGTAACGTCATCTCATATGGGTACTTCAAGAGTGGTGACGCTTGATGTTGTGGATACCCCTCCACCTAATCAAATGGCGCTAAACCAACATGATATTTTGGGAGCAAAACCAAAGACACAGCAAAGCAATATTGACTCTTTTTTGCCCTTTCCAGTGAAACTTCAGAGAACTACGAGGGGCAGATCACAAAGTCAAGGACGAGGCAAGAGGAAGTTCTCGGGCGAACTATATACAAGGAAAGGTCGGACAAGGAACTAAATAATTTGGTATTTAATATATCGAGCATGCTCTTATCCGATACTGATCGCAAGATACTTAACAGAGGACTTTCTTTTATACCTGCACAGGTTAGCAACATTTCGAATATGCTTATTGATGTAAGAACTTTTGCACGTAATGTAGCCCTGAATTTGTTTTTTAAGAAGGGCCAAGATATATCTAATAATCAAGCTGGTCAAAATTGCTTTAAAAAGAAATGTACTTTCACAATGGCTTTGCATCCATATTTAGATTGTTTTGTAAAAAGTTGTGAAAAAGATTTTTATAGCTACTATGCTAATATTAAAAAATATAGTTCTACTTTTTTCTTTAATATTAGCAAAGACGAATGGGCTTCAATAAATTCAATAGTAAGGAATTCTGATATAACTGTTAAGCCAGCAGATAAGGGAGGGAGGCTTGTGCTCATGAACACGGATGATTATGTTAATTATATGAATTTGTTACTAGATGATGCCAATACCTATATGAAAATTGACATAAACAAAGTTGAGAGATTGATTTATGAAGTGCACCATGAGTTATATGATTTAATGATGTGCAGGCAGATAGATTATGAACTTTATTCATTTCTATTGATAGAACATCCTGTAATACCATACATTAAAGGCCTTCCTAAAATGCATAAGGGCGTTCTTCCACCACCACTTCGCCCAATAGTAGCAGGGAAGGCTGGGTAACAGAACATATGTCTATTTATATTGAAAAGAAACTAAGACCATTGGTGGTTAAAGTACCCACTATTTTGAGTGATTCTTATCAGCTCTTGGGAGATCTAATGGATATAAATGGTATAGTTTCCAATTCTTGTTTATTAGTGACCTTAGATGTCAAAAATCTATTCAATACCATTCCTAACTCCTATGGACTTGAAGCCATTAGGGCTCTGCTTAATAGTAGCCAGGAGTATAGTTGCAATGAACTGATATTATTGAATAAACTGTTGGAATTAGTATTGAGTAACAATGTATTGATGTTTGGCCACCGACTACACATTCAGCAGTGGGGAGTTGCCATGGGCACCCCCTGTGCAAATACATACGCGAACCTAGTAATGCACAGTTGGGAAGTATCATCTGTATTTACACATAGAAGCTCTAGTAATATCTTACTGTATAGAAGGTTTGTGGATGATATCCTACTGGTGTGGGAAGGTACTGTGGATGAACTAAAAAGTTTTATATCTGAATTAGAAAACACAACAGATTTTCTTAGGTTCTCCATTGAATATTCCCAAGTGAGCGTTAACTTTCTAGATGTTACCGTTAGAAAGGATGGGAGAGGGGGTTTGACAACGTCCCTATTCAGAAAAGAATGTTATAAAAATGCACTTCTACAATATGACAGTTTGCACCCCAGGTTTGTTTTTAAGAATATAGTAAAGGGACAATACATGAGGGTTAGCAAACTTTGTCAGGAATTAGAAGAACAGAGGAAGGAGTGTGATATACTGGAAATACTTTTTCTGGACAGAGGCTACAATGCGGTAATGGTAGCTGGGATAAAGGATTCCTTTTTGACACCAGTTGGGAATTCCAATATTGGTTATTCTAAATTCAGACCTTATAAATACAACAATGTAAAATTTAATACTAATTCTAAGGTATGTTTTCAGACAAGTTTTACAAGTGATAATAGGTATATTGTAGATATTATCACAAAGAATTGGCATGTTCTGACGGTTGATCCAGACATTAGGAACATAATAGGTATTAACCCAGTTTTTACTTAAAAAATATGAAGAACCTGAAAAGAATAATATGTATTGAGAAGAAAAGATCCTGCACTAACAGCATTAACACAAATAATAAGGTCTTTGGCACTTATGCCTGTGGGAGATGCAGCATGTGCCCATGGATTTCTAAGCAGCAATTGTTTGTGCATCCAGAGCTACAATATAGTTTTGAACCTAAGTTCTAAGCTACATGTGATGTTAAGAACGTGATATACCTGGTGAATTGTGAGTCATGCCCAGCTTTTTATGTAGGTATGACCACAAGACGCCTGAGGGATAGAATACAAGAACATATGAATGATGTTAAAAAAGCGGATCCAAAAAGTGCTTTAGCTAAACATATTATGGAACATCATGACCATAAGTTTGCCTTCAAAGTATTACAAATAAGTACCTATAGTGAAAGAAAAGGAGATCATTTTAACAATTTAGAGAGTATAGAACTTAGATGGATACTGAAATTAAGGGCATAGTATCCAGCAGGCCTTAATTCTCATGTTAGTATTAGATCCTGCCTGAAGAAATGCAGATTTAAATAGAGAAGTGAGAAGGTTTATACATGAATGCTACCTCTTACCCTTAACTGAATTCTTTCAGGGTTTTATGTGCTCTTTCACAATTTTTATGGGGAGAATAAAAGGAAGATGAATCATAAGGAAGAAATGATGTTAATAGAGTGTTTACATTTCTTTTAACTCTTACTTTGACATTTATTTTGATATAAATATCT
Source organism: Protopterus annectens (assembly GCF_019279795.1). NCBI lineage: Eukaryota > Metazoa > Chordata > Ceratodontiformes > Protopteridae > Protopterus > Protopterus annectens. The sequence continues at coordinate 1,204,613,400 of NC_056732.1, read as the reverse complement.
ATACGCCCATATTTATATGTCTGTTCACATTTTTTGTGATTTTTGACTTCCACTGTTTGGTGGTTTCTGACTTTTGCATATAGAGACCAATCAGATATTTATATTTATACCTATACATATATACATGTTCATCTATTATGGTGCACTTAAGATGTATTTGTTCTAATGAGTTTTGTACCTTGCCTCATGATGTTTAGTCTGCTGAGATTTCCTTGAAGCTATATTGTTATGTATATGTTTGAGCATATATTTCTATTTATCTATTCATGTATATTTTTTATTCAAGCATATTTTTATTACATGCGCTCTCATTTATATGTTTATATTGGTATTGTATTAGTTTTTGTATTTTGTATTTTGTCTATATATATATATATATATATATATATATATATATACACACTTATATATATATTTCTGTGTATATATTTTTTCAAAAATAGTTGCCAAATGCATTGTGCAAATGGTTTTTAGATGTTTTAGATACATCTCCTAATATATATGCTGTTATGCTTGAGAATACTAGTACACATTCACCAGTTTTGGTCTACTGACTGACTAATTATTTAGATTGACCTGTTAATTGGCTAATTGTTTTATTCTGTTTTACAATTGATAATGATGAGTTGGTTAATTGCTTTACCACTAGTATATATAAAAATGTTAAGGAAATGTGTATAGTAGATCTGAAGAAGCGTGTTTTGTCACATGCGAAAGCGCTCATTATTTTGTGTGAAAATAAAAACTCTGGATTTTATCGTGGTGGTTTGCCTCTAATATATTTTCTTGATACTTGTTTGACTGTATTTTGGAGGTATCCTTTAGGAGACAGGTTTGCTTTTTTCAACCATGCAAGGCTACAATGCCTTCCACATATTCAGACATCAAAATGACCATGATAGAACCAAAGGTGGAGGTGTATACATCTTCATTAAAAACAAATGCATCTCAAGACTGGTCAAACAATATGAATCCATAGTGCTACTCCAAGTCCAACTAACTGTAGGTAAAACTCCCTTTGATATCATTGTTAGCTATAGGTCCCCCACCATGAATCATGGCAACTGCTCTGCCTACATTGCCTTACTTGAGTCACTCACTGTTCAGGCAAATACTTTGGTAATGTGTGATTTCAACTATCCTTACATCCATTCGAGTCATATATGAGGGCAATCAAGCTCATCCTAAGTTCCTGGACTTTGTTAATACACATGCTCTGTAACCAATAGTCTGCACCCCCATATGGGGCTCGAAATGTCCTACACTTAGTACTCACCAACATACGGGCTCTCTGTACTAACCCCTATGTATTGCACTCCTTGGTCTGGTCTGATCAGAATTCAGTCTCATTCGAATTAACAATCATACCTGACACCCCCCCCTAAGGTACAGAAATGATAACGTATTTCTCCAAAGGAAACTATAGACTTCTAAGTGATGCCATAATTAGTTGCAACCCCCCCCCTGCTAACAATAACAACGACTGTTATATAGTGATGTACACAAATGGCCTGTATAAACACCTATTCAAATATCTAGAGTTAGCTAAACCTGTACAGATCAAGATAAGTCCTCACAGGAAAACAAGCCAGCCTGGTGAGCATCAAGAATAAATAGGTTATACAACAAGTGGAAGAAAGTATTGTCTAAGAACTAGAAGGAACTGACTCAGCAGAGGAAGGACACCCTTCACAGCTTCAAAAAAAAATTAGTATATTGTAAAGTCCTTTTAAGCCAAGTATGAAGAAAAAACTAGCATCCCTTGCTAAAGATAATCAGGAGTCATTCTTTAACTATGTTAGAAATCTAAAAGGGAGGCCAGCTTTGTGTCAAACTAGTAGTGGATGGTACCACACATGCTGACCCAGAGGATATCGCCAACCTGCTAGCAGACAAATTTGGGGCAAACTTCACTCCCCAGTCCCTACCAGACATACCACAAAGCATACCTTTCATGCATCCTCTACCTAGTATCTCCAAAGAGCAGATCATAACCACACTCTCCATGGCAAAAAACACAGCCTCTATGAGACCAGATAACATCCCAGGCTGCCTACTAAATAGTCTGAGACAGGACCTAGCAAAACCAGTTGGCACTCTGTTCAGCCACAGTGTAACTGCTGGCTTTGTCCCAGCAGAGTGGAACACAGCAACCTTAATTCCCTTGCACTAAAAGGGTTTGTCAACCGACCCTGGGAATTATAGACCCATAAGCCTAATCAGCCCTATCTGCAAGGGCATGAAAAGAATACTCATGGACAAAGACATAGGCGACCAAACTCTTGACCTGACACAGTTTGGCTTCATTAAGGGTAGGTCTTTCTTATTAAACCTGGTGGACTTCTTTAGGAATGTCACCAACATGCTGGATGCAGGCAAAACACTACATACAGCCTATCTTGACTTAGCCAAGGATTTTGACACAATCCCTCCTCAGGCATCATTGAGAAACTCCCCAATAGAACACATACAGTCAAAGTTTTGGAATCCACATCTAGCAGCAGACCGGTTACCACTGGTATACCACAAGGATCTATGCTTGGCCCCCTACTGTTTGGAATGTATTACTCTTAAGTGGAGGGGAAAAGAGATAGCCCGTGGCTTACCATGTCACCAGTGGCTGCAACCTGGGTGCAATAATTGAGTCCCCCAACAATGGTGACATACTACAAAAAAGACATAGATAAATGATTGGCGCCAAAGCCATGGAGTCAAAATAAATGCATAATAATGCATTATCATCCCTTTTGGCAAAGGAAAAGTCCCTGCACATTACAATATTAACAGTACTCCCTTATCTGAATCCCTGAGGTGAGAGTTTTGGGAGCACAGGTTGATAGCAACATTAACTTCTATCACCATGTGTCCACAGTGGTAAGGAAGGCCTTCTATTTTGCACATCTCATAAGTAAGGGATTCACATTCAGAGCTAAGAATGTTACAACTCCCCTGTATTCATCCTTCATCAGACCACTAATGAAAGTCCATTGCTCCCTTCTGTATGTACCTCATCAGACAACTGCTGCTAGAGACACCTCAGAGGTTTCTCACCAAGACAATTCAGGGACTGCAACACATGACATCTATGGACAGACTGAAGGCCCTGTCACTGTACTCTGTATGTTATAGGTTTCTGACAAGTGACTTGTGCCTGGCCTACAGAGCAGTCTCAGACTTTACTCTAATGTAAATGCTGCACATCCACAAGTCAAATGGGACAAGATTCACTCACTCTAGGGATATTAACCTAGCTTGTGGCATTAACAGGAAGTGATGGAGATACTGATACATCTCCCAGAGATTGCCATTCCCTTGGAACAAACTCAAATTCATGTAAAACAGAGCTCCTCAATGACTCTGTTTAAGCAGAACTTAGACAACTGAATGGGAGACCATGATCCATGTCCCTCTTCGAAAAAGGCAATTGGTGCTGATCATACACTTGCACTGAAAGTATATACCACATAAGCTGGTTGATAAGCTAATATTGGTATAACATGGCTAGGCTTATAAAGGCCCTAAGGCCCAATAGCCCTGTAAACTCCTATGAACCTAAGTTGACTTTTGCCTGAGCTCCAGGCCAGTTTCTGATTCTGCCCTGGTGGGATGGTTGCATATGCAATAATCTGATATAGCTGGTTACATCAGCATTGTCTGTTGAGCATATGGTGTACATCAGCATTGTCTATTGATCATATGGTAATAAGAGTGTCACACATGCTGGTGTAAAAGGCTCTCTGTACTGTTAAGTAACAGCTCACACACACACACACACACACACACACACACACACACACACACACACACACACACACACACACACACGCACACAAATGCATGCACACACACATACACACACACACACACACACACACACACACACACACACACACACTTGACTGCAATGAGAACAAAACCCCTACCTAAGTACACCGACTATAGAACACAGTACTCTATGCAAGCTCTAAGGCACAAATCTTTTACATGTCTGCAGGTCAACTTATAGTGGATGATGTCCGCAGTGCATGTTGGAGAGAAGAAGGTGGGAGGCCTGCGTGAAATGGTTGTGTAGGCAGGTGAGGTATCAACATACTGACAAGCCATGCCACGGGAGAGATAACTGTAATATAGCACACCTGCTTTGTTTAGTAGACACACACACACACACACACACACACACACACACACACACACACACACACACACACACTTGACTGCAATGAGAACAGAACCCTTACCTAAGTACAGCATCTATAGAACACAGTACTCTATGCAAGCTCCAAGGCACAAATCTTTTACATGTCTGCAGGTCAACGTATAGTGGATGATGTCCGCAGTGCATGTTGGAGAGAAGAAGGTGGGAGGCCTGCCTGAAATGGTTGTGTAGGCAGGTGAGGTATCAAAATACTGGCAAGCCATTCCACGAGAGAGATAACTGTAATATAGCACACCTGCTCTGCTTAGTAGACATACATGCGCACACACACACACACACACACACACACACACACACACACACACACACACACACTTGACTGCAATGAGAACAGAACCCCATACCTAAGTACACCTTCTATAGAACACAGTACTCTATGCAAGCTCCAAGGCACAAATCTTTTACATGTTTGCAGATCAACTTATAGTGGATGATGCCTGCAGTGCATGTTGGAGAGAAGAAGGTGGGAGGCCTGCCTGAAATGGTTGTGTAGGCAGGTGAGGTATCAAAATACTGGCAAGCCATGCCACGAGAGAGATAACTGTAATATAGCACACCTGCTCTGCTTAGTAGACATACATGCACACACACACACACACACACACACACACACACACACACACACACACACACACACACACACTTGACTGCAATAAGAACAGAACCTCTACTTAAGTACACAGACTATAAAACATAGTACTCTATGCAAGTGCCACAGCACAAGTCTGACTTTTATATGCCTGCAGGTCAACTTACAGTGGAGGATATCAGACACACACACACACACACACACACACACACACACACACACACACACACACACACACACACACACACACACACACACACTTGACTACAATAAGAACCAACCCCTACTTATCTAAATATACAGACTACAGAACTCAGTACTTTACTCAAGCACCATGGCACAAAACTGACTTTTACATGGCTGCAGGTTAATGTATGGTAGATGACATTTTCATGTCATATGAGGGGCAACAGACTGGGAGGCCTGCATAGGTACACAGATTCATAGGCTCATATGAGGTCAGTAGCCTAAGTGTAGACTGTGTCCTAGGTGTGTAGAAGCTTGGCTGTGTAAAAACACAAATATCCTTATTGAGCATAGTTGGATGTTTGAGTTTAGCAGAGCAAGGTTGTCAGCACCACCGACTGACTCTGTCCATGAAGGAGTACACGACAGTATATATACTACTGTGAGGATATTAGATATTGTTATCTGTGTTAGCATGACTAGTTGAAGTTTTGTAAATAATTGTAAATTACCCTGTGTTACAAATGCCAGCATGACTAGCAATAATTATTTAAATAAGTTTATGCCTTTTGATTATCACAGCTGATGCAATAGCTATATCACTTCATAAATCCTTGGCACCTTTAGAGAACAAGAATTGCTATATCAGAATGCTGTTCATTAATTTGAGTTCTGCCTTTAACACTGTCAACCCCAGAATCTGATATCGAAGCTGATCCAGCTCTGCATCAACACCCCCTCCATGTAACTGGATACTGGACTTTCTCATGAACAAACCCCCAAAAGTATGTGTGGGTAATAACAGTTCAAAATGTATTACATTGAGCATGGGTGTCCCTCAGGGCTGCATCCTGAGACCTCTGCTGTTCACCTCATGACACACAACTGCATGGCCAAGCATGAATCCAACAAAATCATCAAGTTTGCGGATGATACCACTGTCATAGGTGTTGTCAGAAATGGTGAAGAAACAGCCTACAGAGATGAAGTGGAGCATCTGATAGGCTGGTGCAACAGCAATAATCTGGCCTTAAATGTAAGCAAGACCAAAGAATAAATAGTGGAATTCAGGAGAACTCGGGAGATACACCAGCCTCTGAAAATTAAGCAGGTGGCAGTGGAAAGAGTTAAAAACATCAAGTTCCTGGGGGTGCACATCTCAGATGACCTATCCTGGTCGACTTATATTGGCCACACAGTGAAGGAGGTACAACAATATCTGCACTTTCTATGGAAACTGAGGAAGGCAAACATGTCTCAGTCCATCCTCAAAGCCTTCTACAGGGGGACCATTGAGACCATCCTCTCAAATAACAATATAGTTTGGTATGGTAGCTGCAAAGCATCTGACCACAAGGCTCTCCTCTCCTGAGGGTAGTGAGGACAGCAGAAAAAGTCATTGGTTCCTCACTCCCATTCATGGATGATCTGCATGATACTCTGTGTCTGGGAGGGGCTAGGAAGATAATCAACAATCCCACTCACCCTGCCCATAGCACGTACTTCTGCCTTTCCTTGGGCAGGCGGTATCACAGCTTACACTGTAAAACATCTAGCCTGAACAGGAGCGTCTTCCCTCTATCCATATGGGTGTTGAACTTGAATGCCAGGCGTGACTGCAAATAATTAGATCAATATGCCACTTTCTATGAAGTATCAACTATAGTAATCACTCTGGTAAATTGTTTCAATAACTGGCACAGTTAGCCTGATTTCTTAAGCTATTACTTCCTGAATGTGCAATAGTCAGGAGTGAGTCACAACTCCATACACATGCAATATGAACATCAGAATATATCATACTACAACTGATAAAGTGCAATATTCTAAGCAATCACACTGTGAAGTCGTAGTCTTACAATACCTGCTAGTATAATATTGTCTAATGTCTTCCTGTCCAATTGTGATAATTTATTGTGTTGTTAATATTTTAATTATTACTGTATGCACATTAGTCGTACTGTCATTTAAACTATGTGCTCATTGTTATGTCTTGCTTGGGGACCAAAACCATGTAATTTCATTCAGCTTGCATTGCTGTGTATATCTGATTGACAGTAAAGCTTACTTTGACTTTGGCTTATCACTCTGATTTATGCAAGATGTGTGAATGTCAAACAGAGTTCTTCTGGCTAACCAAATGTACACATTCTTTGTAAAGAGAATTTTGAATGTATGTTGTGCCAGAGTTAGCTGACCTAGATGCAATATCATTGTCTGCCAGAGCTGAGAGAATAGAATTTTCACAACAGTTGTTTGTTTACCTTTCGAAGACTGACATGAGATTGTAGAATTCTCATAGCAGCTTCCTGTTACTTAAAAAAATCTATGAAAGCAGGTTCAGTGTCAGTTAATGTTCAGTAGCTGAGTAGTACTAATAGTTAAGTTGTTTCCAGAGTTTTTCAGTGTTTTCCAGAATAGTTGTTCCAGTCACTGAGAACAGACAACAGCCTGAAGTGTGGGAATAATTCCTCATCTTGCCGTGCAAAAGTAAGAGTATAATCTTACCTTGCTGAGTTGTTTAGATTAGAAAGGGACAGTTAATATTTAGACAGTCAGGGAGCTACAGCTAGTTAGTTAGAGGTTTTCTAAAATCAGTGTGAAATCTATCCTACAGGGCTGTTTTCATATTTCCTGTGTTTGAAACTCTGTTGTTTATTCGCATCAATTATTCATTATTTACATGTTTTAAATCCTTTCATTTATTATTAGATATTTTACTACCTCTCATTGTGTGGTTATATATTGAATACTTTTTATAACTTGAGAGTGTTTATGGTTATTGTGATAACAACAGGGCCACTCCAAAAAGCCTTACTGCTTGGGTTACATGCTACCATTTGTATCACTATCTATTTTACCCAAAATAATTAAACACCACTTTTGAAGGATATTGTGGTATCTGACTGGTGGTAGTTGTTACCTTGTAATTTGGACAATGTAACACAGCAGGTAAATCTGTGCTACTCTTTCCCAAGAGTGTGTGCAGGTGTGATTATCAGACATTTAAGAGGGAGTGTATCAGATACCTAGAATTGGGACATAGTGTGCTGCACTGGTTAATGTGGAGATTCATTTGGGGACCTAGAGTGAAGCATATAGTCTTTTCCCAGGTTTGGAGCCTGTTCCCAGTGTGCTCTTAGAGGAAATTGTGTATTTCTAGCTGTGCTTTTAGTGACGCTCCCTTACCTGAAACAGTGGTAAAGACTGAGGCTCCTTAGTTACTGCCCCAGGGTAAAGAGAGCTCATCACATATTGGTCGCAGTGGTGTGGGATTTTTATTGAGCTTTAGTAGCCTGTGCGTAGTTGTCACTGAGGTGTTGCTCTCCTCAGTTGCAAAGTAAACATACAGAGTTTCATTGTCACAACAGTTTGATTCATTTTTAGACAATGTAGTCAGGGACAGCAGGCAAAGATGTCAGCAGAGGAGTATAGCAAGCTGACAAGGAACCAGTTGGCCAAGGTGTGTGAAGCCAAAGGACTGATGCATGCTAACCTGACTAAAGAAGTAATGATCTCAATCTTAGTTACAGCTGCAGAGCAGACCAGCAGCTCAGAGGATATCCAGTTTGATGTTGGGGATGTGCAGCCTTCCAAGACAAAACAGTTCACTTTTTCCTCAGAAGACTTAAAAATTTATTTGTAGTTAAAGACACTTGAATTGGAAAATGAACAGAGACAGCAGCATTTGGAGGATGAGGAGAGGGAGAAGCAGCATCATCATGAACTGGATGCCAAATGTTTGGAGAACGAGGAGAGAGTGCAGCGTTTGGAGACCAAGAAGAGACTGTGACATTTTGAGATAGAAGAAAGTGAAAAGCAGAGACAGCATGAAAAGGAGCTTCTAACCCTTTGACAGGGTCATGGGGGTAATGGGGAAGGGAATGACTGAATCCCAGAAGCCATAAATGGTCCGTAAATGTTTTCCTCAGTACAGGGATTGAGATGACTTTGATACTTTTATTTATGTATTTGAGAGGGTATGCAAACAGTGTAATGTTGACCAAGGGCTCTGGGAATGGAACCTGACCCCCTTACACCATGGTAGAGCTGCTAATACAATTGCTAAACTATCTAATTTAGATTGTTTGAATTACAGCAGTGTAACACAATGTTTGCTTGATTGTTTCAAATTAACCCCTGAAAAGTATAAAACAAATTCCTGAACATAGACACAAGGCAAATGAAAGTATATGTGATTATATTGCTGATTTAAGTACTTACTTTTACAGGTGAGTGAATGGGTGTCAGTTCACCACTTCTGAAGGACTGGCAGACCTTTTGGTGAGGGAACAAGTTCTCAGCACTTTGGCTAAGGGCATGAGAATCTGGTTGGCAGGCAAAGAGTGTAACTCTGCAAATGAGTTAGGGAGAAAAGGGGATCTCTACTTAGTAAGCAGGGCACCACTGCTTAAGAAACCAATACCCAATGCTGCACATGGACATAAGAGAACCCATGGGGGCAGCGTAAACCACTCCAACAGAGTTCACCAGTAACAAGGAAAGCCATTAGTTCAAGCACATGGTCAGGATCAGGGATTAGATGTTTCAAATGTAATCAGAGGGGCCATGTAGCATACAATTGTCCATTGAATCAAGGTGAGAAAGAAAATGTGAGGGAGCCAGCAAATTGGAATGACAGAATGCCAATGGTAAGTTATATGGAAACAACAGAGGTGCCAGGCTATCACCAAAATTTGTATCCTATCTTAATGGATTGAAGACAGGCCACTGCTAAGATAGACACAGCTTCTGATATAACCATTGTGATGCCTGCAGTAATTAAAGAGGAGCAGTAATTGCTTGGGCAGTCCACACCAGTCAGATATTTGGGTGGGACCCCATGCCAAATATCTTTGGTCAGGCTTCATCTTGACTGAGAGGGTGGAAAAGGGAAAAAGCAAGTAGGTGTGTTTGATGATATCCTTGCAGATGTCTTACTAGGGAATGGTTTTGATAATGTAGTATCGTATGTGCATTCAGTTACATGCAGTCAGGCTTGGAGACAGGCACATAGGTCTAGTAGCTTGGGGAATACCCAAACAGATCCCATACCTGAAGCTGGGGGTGGTGATGTGGCTATTTCAGGGAGTAAGCTATCTTGTAGCAGTGAGCCTAAAAGTGAGTCACAGCTGCTGGTAGGTACTGGTGTTCCCATGGACATGGTGATTTTTAATGACAGAGGTGAGCGGTAGTATTCAGGCTGACAGTGAGACACAGATGCCAGAAGATACTAGGCTTCCTGTGAAAGAGGAGCTGGGAGATGTTACAAAGATAGAGTTGAGATGGGCTCAGTCTTTGGATTCTACTTTATGAGGCTTGAGGGAGGTAGCTAAGGAGGCACCTGATGTTCATGTCTGCCAAAGCTGAGAGAATAGAATCTTTACAACAGCTGTTTGTTTACTTTTCAAAGTCTGATATGAGATAGTAGAATTCTCATAGCAACTTCCTGTAACTTTAAAAAAGTCTGCTATAAAAGCAGGTTTTGTGTCAGTTAACATTCAGTAGTAGAGTACTAGTAGTTCAGTTATTTCCAGCATTATTCTGTGTTTCCCAGAGGATTTTTTCCAGTCACCGAAGACAGACAACAATCTGGAGTGTGGGCATAATTCCTCATCTTGCCTTGAAGAAATAAAAGTATAATATTGCCTTGCTGAGTTATTTAGATTAGATAGAGACAGTTAATCTTCAGATAGTCAGGGAGCTACAGCTAGTTAGTTAGAGGTTTTCTAAAATCAGTGTGAATTCTATCCTGCAGTGTTGCTTTCATATGTCCTGTGTGTGAAACTCTGTTGTTTATTGGAATAAATTATTCAGTATTTACATATTTTAAACACTTTTATTTACTATTAAATATTTTTCTACTTTTCATTGTGGCTGGTTATTTAGTGAATACTTTTAATAACTTGAGAGTGTTTATGCTTATTGTGATAACACCAGGACCACTCCAAAAAGCCCTACTGCTTGGGTTACATGCTATCATTTGTATCAATATCTATTTTACCCAATATAATCAAACACCCAAAGGAACACAGCAGGTAAATCTGTGCATGTCAGTTGAACCAATGTTATTAGAGATGGAGGGCTTACTTACCTTTCTGTATCAAGGTTTTTAGTCATTTGGAATCTAGGGTGGAGTCCTGGATATGGGAGCTGAGCTTGACCACCTTACAATTACCTCTGTTGGAGATGCCCCATGTGTTTATGCTTTTATGAGAACAAGTATCTGCATACAAGGTAAATGTAGGGTGCAGGGTTAAATGCAGTATCACATGTTTGTCATAAGAACCTCAGCACTTCAGATTTGAAGACCACCATTACAAGGTATGTTATCTATTTTTTACTCCTGCCACTGGAATCCAGATGATGGTGATGTGTCAAACGCATTCTGTGTACCTCTCTTTGATGGCTTCATAGGCAATGTTTTATCAGGCTACCTCACTGCAGATATACTGGTACCTGATGTCAGACATGTATCAGATTCTAACAATGATGGAAAACTTTAGCATGGCTAGGGTTTACAGTGCCAGTACTGGATACAGACAATGTGGAGCCCAGGTCCCCATCCACAGTCAAAACTGGATGGCATACTTAATAGCAGGAAATTGCATGTGGCTTTACCTAGGAAAGGATATCTCTCCTTGCTGTGCAGATCACCTTGGTTGCCACAAGCTCCACTAAGTACCAGGAAGACAAGTGTAAATATTGTCCCATTGGTGGTACACTCCATGAGTACTGCCCCATCCCAAGCTAGCTGTCTCAATGCCTGCCACATGGGGAAAGACCAACAACAAGAGCCTTTGCTGAGATGACAGGTGTTTTACGATATGTGTGTGTGTGTGTGTGTGTGTGTGTGTGTGTGTGTGTGTGTGTGTGTGTGTGTGTGTGTGTGTGCATGGGTGTGTGTGTGGGTAAACCCTGGTGAATGGACATGTTCCCTAGTTAGATTCATAGATTCATAGGCAAGTATTAGACTAGCTGCCCATGTGGGCAATTCTAAGCCTAGACAATTTCCCTTTCAAAGTTGAGAATCAAGCTATGTGTCTGTGAGGTTAACACCTTAACTATTATAACAAACCACAACCCCCAGTTCTCCGTATGCACACTGTCAGAGCCATGGCTAATGTGGGGCAAAGACTCCGGCTGTTGTGGATACAAACTGTCAGGGGGCATGCTTGGTAGGTGCCAGTGGTGTGAGAGTACAGTGCAAACCATCACAAATCAATGGACTTTGCTGAAGTGCTTAATGTATAAGAAAAATGTGTAATAGCAGCTGTAGCAAGCTGCTTCTTAGAGTTTTATGAAACAGTTTGCCACAGTTGCAGGAGCAGAGGGCAGCATTCTTTTAGCCCCAACTTTAAGACAAAAAATGGGCCAGTTTGGGGATCTGTACAGAGTACCAGATGTGCAAGCTATGGTTATACACATGGGCATCATAGCAGATTGCCTTCATCACTGGAGATAGTGATGAAGCCAATATGGGAAGGGAAGGCCATGGTCTTGGGGACATAAGGCTACAACGTCCACTCCACCATCCATTGTGGAGTAGAGTGATGTACAACATGGACATCCATGAAGTTTCACACTAGTTATGCAGTGATTGGTGGTATAGGTCATTACTCACATTCAGAGTCAAAAGAAAAATGTATTCCTGTGGACAGGGTCAATTACAATCTGCACATGCCTTTCCTGTGAGAACTCTGGGAGTGTCTGTAACATGTCGCCATTATGATGCAACATCTTTTGAAGCTGTGTATCATTACACCCACAGATTCATATATCCATAAGGCATAGATCAATATACACATGCACATCGTTGGAGACAGTACTCCCTCCCAACCCGGTGTACCATATTCTCCCATTGCCCCCACTGGTTACCTGCAGCACCAAGTTGGATTCATTTATACCATCAGACTCACAGCTGATAATGGATGACAATTGAAACTGTCCACCTATGCAAATGATAACTGTGTCTTGTCACTGTACTATGTTATTTTGGTAGACTATGTCTGATGCAGTGTGTCTATTCTATGCATGGAACAACACAGCCTGTACAAAAGTTTGCATGCTTTACTCTTTAATTTTATTTTCCTCACCTGACATAGTCCTCCCTTGAAAGCCAATTCCATAGACACTTCCTCATCAGGTTACTTCTCCACTGCCAGGTGTATGACTTATTTCTACTGAATGTGCCAACCCTTCTACAACTGTATGCATGCAATGACTTTATGTAACATAGCATAAAATGAAAAAAACAAATTTGACTGCATGGGGCTGTGTCTTACTGCAGGTCACACCCCCAAATAAGAAAGAAAAATAAGTTAATGTAGGTGTCTAGCTATGTTTCCCTCTTAGCCTGCTACTGTAGAAAGTACCTGGTCTAAAGCAGAAATAACTGGCTCTACCCAGGAACTAGGGACAGCAGCTGCTCACCAACCCCATCAGCTGTAAATACATTCCCAGTTGAACTTTTTCTTTTTAGTTATCAGTAAACCAAGATAAAGCTCTAGGCAAAAAAAAGGTAACCCATTAGATACACCGGAAATGGCCACTTGTAAAACAGAGGCAAAAAGGTACTTAAACTGTCACTTTTTGTCTGCTTCAGACTAAGTATCTACCCAGAAAGAACACAGCAGAAATCAGGTCTATATATTGTTTTTTTGCAGCATTTGCTTCTCAATTTCTCCTGAGTGCAACCCACTCTGTTCACCCTTGCTTTGCTCAGGCTCAGTCCTCTCCCCAAACCTACCCCCATTCTCACCCACCCCCTATTCAATTACATTTATTCTTAGCCAACCACACCCACTGCTTTTCTCACCCAGTTAACATTATTCAGCACTCCTCACCAATTATCCACTCATAGGACACACCTTAGACACATCCTATAGTAAATTAAGACCATATCCAATCTTGCTTTCACTTCCATAATCACCTCTCCTTACTCCATCACACTTTATTGACCAAACTACACTTACCAACCAATACACACCCACCTCATTCTTACTATACTCACTAACTTTCTACTACACCATGCTCATCCTTCATTGTGTAGAACTATTCACTCTTAGCACCTTGTGCTACCTTACATCCTTTCACACAAACTTAAGTTACACCCAGCACACTTACTTCCATCACCCATATAATCCATTCAAAGTTAGACTAATTACATTTGCTATTAACCCAGCTATCTACAACTACACAGCTTTAGATCTCACCCTCCTCAAATGATTCCCCCGATATACTACCCTACAGGCAACCATGCTATACAATAAACTAATATTCAAATACCTAAAGAACAACTACTTAAGAGGCATCCTTTTCAGTCTCAGTGGAGACATTCACTCCATCCTTGGACACTCACCCTTTCAGGACAACACAATCAGTGCTCAAAATCACTCTCTTAATACCCCCAGAACAAGTAATGATCTACTCATAATAAACTTAAACATAAGAAGCATTTTAAACAAAATACATGAAATTCATGCAAGCCTATCTCTATATTCCCCTCACATAGTCCTTCTGACAGAAACCTGGCTCAAAGCAGATATCCTTGATAATGAAATTCTTTCCACTGCATTCTCAGGCAAGATAGGAAAACAAAAAGGGGTGGTGGTATAGCCCTGCTCTTCAAAAAACGTCTTACATTAGAGAGAGTTAACCTTAACCCTCTAATATCTCCAACTTAGAAATACTCTTGGCTAAAATGAAACTCAACCAAAATAAAAATATCAACATCATAGGTACCTATATTCCTCCTAGCAACAACACAGACAAACTTGAAACCATCCTGCAATGATCTTCCAACAACCTCCTACAAGAGTCCATTATACTAGGGGACTTTAATATTAACTGGTACTCCTGCAACTCTGACCACCCTAATACCCATATCAACCTCTATGGCTGTACCCAATTAATTCAAACCACAACAATGTTTGATAAAACTACTAAAAAGGAAACTATCCTTGACTTGATTCTCATGAACTACTCCACACTTTCCTAAAGTTCTGGTACCCTCCCCGATTCACTCAGTGACCACCTCGCAACATACATTATGCATCATCAGGCAAATCCTACAAAAATAACCCATCTACTTATCAAATTTGCAACACCAAAAAATTCAGGGCTCAAAACTTCATAATATCCCTTAAGCTCTGCAACTGGAAACCCCTCAAAACTTTATCCCTGGACAGTGCAGTCGACTACTTTAACACCACATTTTTAAATATCTTAAATAACATGGCCCCTGTCAGCACAATACAACCAAAATCTAATTACTCTCCTTGGCTCACTAAACAGACAAAATCACTCCTAAAAGAAATGGATAAAGTGTGGCAAGAATGGACCCTCCAAAAATCAATAGTTACTCACCAGAATTATCTCCAGCTAAGAAATAAAGCCATAACCCAAATAAGACTTGATAAGAAGAATTACTACACTAGCTTACAAGCTAAGTACAAAAATAATCCTCAAAAATTCTGGACCACTTTAAATAAAATACTATGACCAGGTCAAACTGAGACCCCTCAACCAACAGCAAATAATCCCCTAGAACGTAATGCTACCCAGTTTAATAAATACTTTATTAACTCCATCAAAATCTTTACTAACCAAAACTTCCCATCACTGCCCATCATCCTAACCTCTCTACTAGATAATAACAACTCCTTCTCCTTAAAACCAGTCGCAACCCACAACATACACAAATACTTGCTCAGGCTAAAATCCACAATCCTGGCAGCTGACAACCTACCCTCAACATACTTAAAATAGCAGCTGAAGACATCTCCTATCCAGTTTCTCTACTACTTAACCATTCCATATCTGAGCAAAGCATTCCCACTCTCTGGAAAATTGCTCATATCATACCCCTACACAAAGGAGGTCCCTCCACTGACTTCATTTACTATTGGTCCATAGCAATCCTATCCCCTCCATCAAAAATCCTTTAAAGGTGTGTTCACACCCAAATACTTAACCATCTCCTAGATAATAAATTACTTACAAATACTCAGCATGGCTTTTGCCCCTACCATAGTACTACCACAGCCCTATTAGCTTCACTAACACCATCAGTCAACTTAGAAATAAAGGTGAGCTAGTATCAGCAATCTTTTTAGACTTATCAAAAGCCTTTTATACAGTGTCTCATAGCAAACTGCTGACTGCCTTGGCCAAATTGAATCTAAGCTACTCCACTCTAGCCTGGTTTCAGAGTTACCTCATAGATCGGCAACAAGCGGTACGGTGGAACAAAGCTCTTTCTCCCTTACTACCAGTGACTATGGGCATGCCTCAAGTGTCTATTCTCGGCCCCCTCCTTTTTAACCTGTTTACAAATAATCTCCATAATGCTACAACTCTAGCCACCATTATACAGTATGCAGATGACTCCACTGTCATATGTTCTGCCCCAACTCTACCTGAACTACAGAACTTAACCCAAACATCCTTTGATGCTATTGAATCATGGTTGGAAGATGCCCAATTAATCTTGAACCCAAATAAAACTAAGCTCATGCTTTTCCACTCCATTAAATTCAAAACCTAATCCACTTACATCAACATCATATCCTTTTAAAGCAAACAAATGGAAACCAGTAAAATACACAAAAGCAGTCCGGACAAACACCGTAAAGCCCAAAAAAATGTTAAAGTCCTTATTGTGGAGGCTGTTTGCAGTACAAGCTGCAACACTGAAACTGAAATCCACTTGCACGTATAAAGCCACACTGAAGTTGGAAAAAAAACTTGAACCTTAACGCACTTTATTATTAAAACCTCTGATAGCATATAGGAGAGGCAATAATTTGAAAACTTTGCTAGAAAGAAGTAAACAGATGGAGCTAATGACTAGAACAAAAGGCTGTTTTCAGTGTGGGGCATGTAACTATTGCCATCTTGTGAAGGCTTCCAATTCCTTTGTAATACGCAACAAAAAGTACCACATTACACACAAGCTTAATTGTGACTCTAGATCTATAGTTTATTTAGCTAAGTGTAACTGCTGTGAAGCATTTTACATAGGCAAGTCTGACCGGAGACTACGGGACAGGCTATACCAACATGATTATGCCATAAGGAAACTGAAAAAAGAAAACGCTTTAGCTAAACATGTAACGAAACATCAAGGACATAGCTTCCATTTTATTGCAATTGACCAGGTCAAGAAAACAGAAAGAGGGGGTCCAGTACCTCTCTTTTTGGAGAATAAGGAGCTAGAATGGCAAATATTACTAGACTCATTTTCGTACCCAGGTTTGAATGAACATTGCAATATAGCTTGTGTCCTGAAAATGAGGAGCTATAAAAGATAACTCCTTTACCTTTGTCTTACTTCACTTTCCACTTTATTTTATTTTACTTTAATAGTAACTTGTAGTAACATATACTTTTCACTACTTTTAAGACTTACACTTAGCAAGGCTTCCAACTATAGTTGCAGGTAGTGATTTCACTAGATATTTTTTTTACAAACACTTTTTTATAAACATTTTTATATGCAGACCTGTTATGCATTGTTTTTAGACTGCTTTTATTGTGTATATATTTCTTACACACTTTCATGCTTTTAATGCACATTTGCTTGGTGTATGAACGTAACAAACTGCTGATGCATCAATGTTTCATGGTTTCCAACTGTTTTAAAAGTATGAAACTACACACTTTTGAGAATGCTCCTAAACAGAGCTTCCATTCCCTGAATTTACTCTTGCAAGAAATGCTGCTAACGCGCCTTCATTGTGATTGCATTACTAATTTAATTTAAAAAAGGTTTTTCTGAGGAAGGTCGCAAAATAAATTGGTGACTGAAAGCGCTAAAACTGTTGTGGATTATTTCTCCAAGCTGTTTGGGATATCGTTACCTCTACATTTTGGTTCTCTGCATTACTAATTTAATTACCAAACTAAGGTTTGGTACACCTCTGGAACAACCGGCTATGGGGCTATCTAACTCTATGGTGAGTGAGAACACAATAACAGACAGTCTAAAAGACTTTGATAATAAACTATTGAAGCTGAAAAAACTTCAATTAGAGACAGTTTATTTTCAACAATGCATCTCAGAGAAAATCATTCCAAAAGGCTTGCGGTCCTCTTTTAACCCTACTGGAATTTTTAAAAATAATGGTTTTTGTGCTGACTTAAGGACATTGTTTGACAAACAAGGAATTGAGCTTATGGAATTGATCTCTAAACATTACAGCACACATATTACGAGATTAATTGAAGAAGTCAACCAACTGGACAGTTCCTTAAAACAAAACTTGCACTTTGACAGATATAAATACGATTACTCTCGTATTTTTTCCAGTATTGACAGTTTAGTGGATAAGTTAAAAGTGAACAAAAATAAAAAACTGGCAAGGGATAGGCTGAGCTATTCTAATGGAACAGCTTATCCTAAATTAATGGCTTCGACTAATACCCAAGTTGAGAGTACAATTACAGAAACTGGGAATGAAAACAATGAGCCAAACTTAAGTGGAGGTGATGACTGGGATGAAACAGGAACGAACTTTAACTCAGGTGCACCTCCACGTGGCAACTATGTGAAAGTGCACAACACCAGGAGTGGGCAACAACACAACCAACAAAGGTATGAAAATCAGGGAAGGCATTTTTTAGGGAACCCGAAACAGCGCCCTTACTACAACAAGAACTGGTCCAGACGATAGTAACAGGTGACTCTACTCCCAATTCAATGCCTATCACTAACAACAACATGTTAGGTGACTTAAGTATCTTAACGAATGAAAAAGGCGACTTTAAAATCTATAATTTTTCTAGCTTTCACGTGCCTCCATCCCTGATAGAACTACTAGCATTTGGGAACACTTTTGTTCCTACAACTAAATGTAACCTTGTTAAGACTTTGATTGACTTGAAATGCTTTGTCAGGAAACTGAATTTGCATGTAATGTTTAACAATGATGTTACTAACATGAATACTAATTTGAAATTAGCTAGTACTTATAACCCCCCACTACACAACATTTTAACACTTTTTGAAAAAACTTGTGAATTGGACCTCAGACAAATGTTCACTTTTTCACATACTAAAAACGACCGGTTAGATTATAACATCACAGAAGAACAACTACAAGGCTTGGAAAACTTATGTAAAGCACCGGTCAGGGTAGTAAAACCTGACAAAGGAGGTGGGCTTGTAATCTTTGACAACTTTCTATATATCAGTAAAATGGAAACTGTCCTCGATAGTCCAGCTTATAGTTCATCGTCACTGAATGAGATGAACATGTCAATTTCTAGGACTAGGGTTTTTTTAAGGGACCTATTTATTAGTGGGTGCATTGATATTGACACCTACAATTACATTGACATCACAATGCCTAGGACACCAGTAATTTTTGGTATACCAAAGATTCATAAAAACTTGGTTAATCCACCAATCCGGGCATTGATTGACAGCCGAGTCTCTTCTACATACCCCAGTGCCCAACTTGTAGAAATTATCTTGAGCAAATATGTTAAGAAAATATCACACATTTGCAAGGACTCGTGGACATTTTTAAAAAAGATAAGTGAAATTGATTACAGTGACTCACTGAACTTCCTTACTATTGATGTCATAGATCTATACACATCTATACCTCACCTGGAGGCTATTGAATGGATTTCACTAATGTTAGATCGTTTGGGAGCACCCAAAAATGAAATTGATTTAGTATCCCAACTTTTAGACATCATACTTACGTCCAACTTTTTCATCTTTAATGGGAAATATTATCTCCAGAAACAAGGCGTAGCTATGGGGTCCCCATGTGGTGCTACAGTAGCTAACCTATTTATGGCCTACTGGGAGGTTGACAACATTCTTAAGGACATTAACATAACGAACCGCATCAAGTTCTACACAAGATACCTGGATGATATTTTCATCCTTTTTGATGGCGATGAGACACTAGCAAATTAATTTGTTTTTTCTATTAATAACACAACTGACTTTTTAAAATTCACATCTAAATTCTCAGAGCTAAGCACTGACTACCTTGATGTTCACTTGTATAAAGAAGTTAACAATTGTGAATATTCTTCAAAGATATACAGAAAACCAACCTACTGCAACTCCTTTTTACATTACAACAGCTGCCACCCATTCAAGCAAAAGAAGGCTATTATAAAGGGACAGCTAATTCGAGCAGCCAGGATGTGCAGTAATGAGATATCATTCCAAGAAGAATGTAAAATCTTGGAAGTAATGTTCACCAACAGAGGATACCCAAATACTTTATTTGAAGAAATACTGGATGAGATCAACAATAAAAGAAGGGAAGGTCAATTTCTACCCTTACTTCCACACAAAATTTTCAGTGGACAAGAGGAAGACTTAGAGGCTAATCCGAGGGTTGGGGATAACATATCCTTTCTTAGGGCAACCTCCAACACTGAGATAACAGGGACCTCATTTGTAAATAGTTTCATCACAAATTACAGTATTGACTCGAGGAACATTCAAATTATACTTTATAAAAATTGGTATTACATAACAAATAATGAGAAACTCATGGACAAGTTAGGCACAAAACCTCTGATAGCATATAGGAGAGGCAATAATTTGAAAACTTTGCTAGAAAGAAGTAAACAGACGGAGCTAATGACTAGAACAAAAGGCTGTTTTCAGTGCGGGGCATGTAACTATTGCCATCTTGTGAAGGCTTCCAATTCCTTTG
>NC_056732.1:1204447717-1204587717 GCF_019279795.1 Protopterus annectens | reverse complement strand
GATCAACGTTTGAAAACATCGAACGACATATGGTTGACACCATATGGTCGATGTCTTCAAACATCGACCTTATAAGAAGACAAAAAGAAAAAAGTACCCTAACAGGTTTAAGCAGGGGGGAAAGCCCCCCTGCACCCCCCCACTACTTAAATATACCAACTCCAAGACTGCACTACATTGCAGTAAACGGAAATCTCCCCTTATGGAGATTTCCCTTTACACGCTCAAGATTCTGAGCGTTCAATATTCTCATGTCAACAATGTCAGATTCAACATTGTCGGCTTTTGAGAATATAATATAGACCCTATATATATATATATATATATATATATATATATATATATATATATATATATATATATACATTGCCAAGGTTTCTGTACTCAGTCACTTCCTGTATAACATAATTCCCCAAAATATAAGGTTGTTTACAACAAAAAAAAACATAGCACCAGTCTTAGCTAGATTAATATTAAGACATATTTTATTTAACCGTTCAGTTAGATCAGACTAATATGAATTGCAAAGTAAGTAATATTGTATAATAATGTTAAACATACTAAGATTTTAATGACCTCAGCATATTTAGATAGTCAAAGCTGTTATAGTAAGCAAAAATGAAAATACAACATTGGACAGTATGAGGCCTAAAATGTACCTCTGTGTAACGCCACTAGCAATTTGTGATTATTTCAAAATGTGACCTGAACTTTAATACATTGACATCTATGTCTAAGCCAACATGTAAACTATTTCTCAAACATCATCTGCTTGCATACCATCAAAATACTGTAATATCACATTTCAGCTTTACATTATTTATTGAAATAGGGAAATATTTCATTTTTTTAATGTTCTACAAACACTTTTGCAGTTATTTAAGATTTGTGTATTCCACAGGAATATTTTCATTGTGCTCATATAACCAGTAATGTCAACCTATAGACATAACCTTTTTGTCTAATGGAAAGGCAAAAGGTATCATTCTCAAAATACTCCTGTTAGTATACAAATATTGTTAATATTTACTGTGTGAACAAAGTTGCGCAGCTCGTGATAGGTGCACTTTATCCACATCCTTTGTATGTTGTTTTTTAATGTTATCTTATTTTTTCATGGCTGTTTTCTTAAAAGTGATGCCAAATGCATCTATGCATTACTGAAGCAAATATTAAAAACATATGGCAATGTAATCCTAACTATTCGAAGACAATTTACAATATATTATAGAAAGCACATCTCACAAATATTGTTTTACTTAACATGCACAGTAATTCATGTCAGCTTGCAGAAGGCACGTTAATTTGTAATGGTGACAGTATTATTTCTGAGATTTTAGCATAATGTGTAAATATTGATGATAGTCATAGGTTCATAGGTGTGTACTAGGCTAATGGCCCTGGAGCCTTTACAGACCTAGCCCATAGGATTACCCTGACATCATGCCACCCAACCTTAGTTCCCAGTGCCTCTGTCGAGTACAGCCAATGGAGTGATCCCCGGGTGTATTTTCGATTTTCCATCCACTCACCAAGGTTTCTGTTGAAGAGGGCAAGTGAGGTTCTCTGTTTGACATGTATGGGAAGTCTATTCCATAGCAAGGGCAGTCTCTGGGTTATGAACCTGTCATATCTGACAATATTGAGTAGCTCAGACTATGTCCATGCTACACACATATTTTTGTCATTTATTTAGTTCATGTCTGTTGCAGTGTTACATTCTTGCTACAAAACCCATTAAGGTATTGCTTGACAAAATATGGAAATATATTTTTTCATACAGCTATACCAACAATCAATAACTCATAGTACTTACCTCACACACTATCAAGTCAAATAAAACAAATGAGGGCAGGCTGTGTACTACATGAACTACAAAATGAACTGGCACTTCACCTAAGTGTCATGTTTAATCATAGCCTCACCTCAGGCTTCGTGCCCACTGAGTGGCGCAGAGCTGCAGTTATCTCACTCCACAAGGGGGGATCCATCTTGGATCCCAGGAACTACCATCCCATCAGTCTGACAAGCCTGATCTGCAAGGGCATGGAGCGCATTATCATGGAACTTATAAATAAAGACATTGGCAACATTCAAACACTGGACCCACCCAGTTTGGGTTTGTGAAGGGCTGATCTTGTCTCCTGAATATGATCGACTTCTTCAAATCAGTCTCCAGAGCTGTGGACGAAGGTAAGGTGGTCCACACAGCCTATCTGGACCTCGCCAAGACCTTCGACACCATCCCCCACTCTGGAATCATAGATAAACTTACTAAGCTGGGCATAAATCTCTATGTCACTCGATGGGTTGCGAACTGGCTTACTGACAGAACCCAGACTGTAAAAGTAGCCGACTCCAAATCCAGCTCCAGACAAGTGACAAGTGGAGTACCTCAGGGTTCAGTCCTGGGACCACTCTTGTTTGGCATCTACTTCTTTGAAGTACAGGCCAACACTAAGGGGCTCTGACTAACAAAGTTTGCAGATGACTGCAAACTGGGAGTCATTATTGAATCCCCAAATGATGTGGATATTCTACAAAATGGTCTTACAGAAACAGACGCCTGGTGCCAGAGCCATGGGCTCAAGCTTAATGCCAAGAAATGTATAGTTATCCCCTTTGGAAAAAAACATGTACCCATGAATTACCACATAGGTGGCAGGACACTAAACATCGAAAGTGTGATAAGAGACTTAGGGACACAGGTGGACAGTGGTCTCACTTTCGATAACCACATCACCACAACAGTCAGGAAATCCTTCTATGTGGCACACCTCATCACTAAGGGATTTTCATCCAGAAAAAAGGAGGTCATTGTCCCACTGTACTCATCCCTCATTAGACCTATTGTAGAGTATAATGCCCCATTTGGTATGTACCTCACAAGACATCTGCAACAGCTGGAAAGGCCACATAAATACCTCACTAAAAGAATCACAGGCCTAAAGCAGATGCCATATGCTGACCATCTAAAAAAACTCCAGCTATACTCTTTGGCATATCGTCTACTCAGAGGCGATCTCTGCTGAACATACAAGGCCATGACAAACCCTGAGCTGTTGGACATGCTCCACTTAAAGAAATCCCAATCCCTCAGAGCCACATGCTCCAGGGATCTAAACCTTGTCATCACATTGAACAAAACATGCTGTAGGGATATGTTCTTGACCCAGAGACTCCCCATACTCTGGAATAGACTGCCCATACATGTCAAGCAGAGTGCCTCTATTGGCCCTCTTCAAAAGGAACCCTGATGATTTGATGGGAGATAGGAAATTCACCCCGGGGATCATGTCAGTCGCCCTGCTAGACAGGGGTCCAAAGAAGTAAATATTGTGGGAAGAAATATCCAGGGAATTGTTATGGCTAGACTTGTATAGACCCTAGGGCCGATAGCCTAGTACCAACCTATGAACCTATGATCCTATGAATTGCTTTTGACCCAACAATCTCTAATTCTACATCTACCATTCTTGAGGTATTACTGTTAACACATAACTATCAACAAAATTGATAAGTGCAGGGTCAACCAAAGATACATAGCTCAAAATGCATTAGTTTTGTCCAACTTGGTGTTCTGGGTAAAGTAACTCTGATTTTCTAATTACCATTTTTACATATTTAGGCATACTAGCAGAACAATGATATCCCTGAAACCATATTTCAAGAGCGAGACCAATAAATGTCAGAGCCACAAGTATACAACTTACAAGTGAGTGCTATTTTTGAAGCTCTCAGAAATGACATTAAACATATTTGCAAGGGTGTCTTGTTCCTTCTACCTTCCATAAAGCTGCTCAGATATACTAACCTCATTAGCACTGTACCTCTGAATAAGGGAAATATTGTGAGTGACCACAGCTGTACATTCCCTGCTTGCAACTGTCTGTTGCAGTTCTGAAATTTGAACAAGAACCACCCCTCACAGAACCAATAAAAATTCAGGTTGCACTCCCAGCAACAACTTACAGACATTCCAGTTCTCCAGCTAGATAGGGTAATTTAGCTGACTAGTACTTGCAAAGACAGAATCATACCATCATGCAGAAACTCACAAAAATATACCCATATGCCTGCACTCGATTACCCATGCACCCCCTATAACACAAGGAATCTATAATTTTTAACTGCTTTCAGATAAGTGTATGTAAGTGTATGTAACTATATGCCACATGCAACAAGGCCTGTGTAAGCTGGCAAGTGGTTTCTAATTACAGAGTTACAGTAATAAAACTAGTATAAACCATTGCATGTTCCCTTCTAACACATCCATGTTGTCCCAAGCCAAACCATGTCTCTAGAAGCCTACAGTAATGAGCAGTTAGATAAATGAAAAATAAATCAAACATAGGAACTTGTTCGCTGCTATTCAGACTTAATAGATCTATGAGAGTGAGCCAATCAGCTTTCAATTTATTCTAGATTACCTCCACATGTTTTGCCATTACCACCCTACTCACAGTGGATGTGCTTATCTTTAGCTGATGTTTTCTCCTGTATGTCCTGCTGCTACTATTGATACAAATTACTTTTATTTATATATTTCCTTCTAAGCATTATTTATATATTTCCTTCTAAGCATATATTGAATCTGTGAACTCTATATTACAGATATTGGTTGCATTCACAAATTTCCTAATACAATCTCTTATTGTTTCTTTCTTCAAGTATGTCTGTTAGCCCCATGGTTCACATACACACACTCACATACTCTCACTAAATAAATAAAAGCAAAAACCACAGCAGATACACATATTAACACCCAAAAATAAATACATAAAAACAGAAACCACTGGTCATATACACAGAACAAACACGATAAATATAAAAATAGTTTCTATTGCATATGCACATACCGCACACACACACACACACACACACACACACACACACACACACACACACACACACACGCACACACACACACGCACGCACGCACACACACACACACACACACACACACACACACACACACACACACACACACACACACACACACACACACACACACACACACACACACACAAGCATATTAGCATAAACTAACTTATAAGCATAAACTATCACAGAAGCACATACTACCATATACAAAGTAAATTAAATAAAAGAATAAATAAAAGTTGAACCCACTACAGATATAAACTTCTGAACCTGGAAATGAATTTCAACTTTGTTGGCTCCAGTTCTCTGTACCACCTCAAACTCTAGGAAGCTTGCCTTTTTTTTTCTTAGATGCATAGACTGTTACTAGGCTAACAACCTGGGGGCCTTTCTAAGGCTTGCCAATTTTCCCAAAAGAATAATGATGTCCTATATCCAAATAGGACATTGAGGGCCAAGCATTTAAAAGTTGCATCTGTCCATAAGGGACATAGGTGCCAAGTCTGGTTAAATTTTCTATTCCACAATCCACTGGGCTAGGTTGTGCTTAAATTGGGTAATAGACAAGCTCAACATCACATGGATGGGAAGCCTGTTCCATAGGAGGGACAGTATCTAGGACACATATCTGTCTTTCCAGCAAAAAAAAAAAAAAAAAAAAATTCTAAGCTTGTTTCCTGCCTTTCCTGTAAGTCGTCTAGTCCAAATACAGATATGCTGTATCCAGGACTGTTTGTAAGCTTCTGAGCCCCCAAGCCTTTATGTGTTGGAGGGAAGCCTTCTAGCTTAATTTTGTTTCTTAGAACTAGCCAGATTTTTAGTTTCAGCATGCAAATCTGTTTCTTTGAGCTCAGCACTTGTTCAGAAGTCATTGTAAGCACTAAATAAGCTACAAATTACTACAGCACTCATCTTTCCTTACTTGTCTAGAGGAAAATAGTTTTTAATACTTAATAAATAAGCACTTATCCAGGCATGTCTAAGGGTCAGCTCCCAGTGTTTTCTCCTGTCTACCTGATGAATCTGGGCATCTTGGGGCAATGCAGCAATTGCCTCATGTACAAAGACAACCATCTCCTCCTACCACCCAATACTACAACCTGTGAGAGATGCACTTATATAGCCAAATTGGAAGCAAAGCTCTCTTCACCCAAGACTGGACTAGACAGTCGAGAGGAGAAGGTAAACACTTTACCACACCACACTCATCACATAGTCCCTCAAAACCTATACCACCAAAACATGCACATAGAAACACAAAACACACACCTACATTCGTGGAGGCTCTCAATAAAAATCTACCCAAGCAGCAGGGACCTCCAAAGCAGAAATGCAAGCAACTTCCACCCCCCCCAACACAACCATAATGACACATAGACAACAAACTCAGTGTGTCACTCAACCACAGCCCATAAGGCATAACAACGTACCCAAAATTCTAGTCATAGGTGACTCTATAGTCAGGCACAGTGATGTTCCACTCACCAGGCTAAACAAGGAGAAAGTTACTGTCAGCCGCCTGTCGGGTGCCAGGATTCATCACATAATGCATGCACTGAGGTCACTCCACAACAAGTACAAATATGACTCTGTCATTGTCCATGCTGGTGTGAATGACCTGAGACATACCTCCCTGGACTACATGAAAGGAGACATGGAAGAGCTCTCGGATCATGTGGCCCAGGCAGGTATGACCGTAGCCCTGAGTAGCATCCTGGCATCACCCAGAATGATGCTACAATACAAGAACTTCAACAATTGGCTAAGCTTCTGGTGTCATTCTAAGGGGATCCATTATCAGTCTGCCTGGGATGACATGATCAACAAACCACGATGCTTTGCCAGAGATGGTCTGCACCTGTCGCCCTTGGGATTCCGGATACTGGTTAAGGCTCTTGCTACCCCTGTAGTACCTTTTTTAGGCAAGGTTCAAATGACAAATTCACCACCGTAACAGGTACAAGCAAGCAAAATCTGAGGGTAATGATACTTAATGCTAGAAGTCTAAACCTCAAAATGGACTCACTCGAGTCACTCCTTAAAATGGAGAATATCAACATCTGTGCAGTGACAGAGACTTGATTCAAGGCTCCAGAGAGCACCCCTGCATTACCAGGCTATAATTCATACCACATGTTTTGGAAAACTAACCTGGACCGAAACAGTAAAGGTGGAGGCATGTCCATATTCATTAAGGATATCCACACCTCCAGGCTAGTTGCTCAGCATAATGCATCCAAAATTATCCAAATGCAACTAACTCTGGGCAAGACCGCAATCCAAATTGTAGCTTGCTACAGATCCCCCACCATGCCCTTGGATTCCCACTCCTCATTTCTTGATACACTGGAAAATATTAGGGTACAATCTAACACCCTAATAATGGGCGATTTCAACTACCCCACCATTAACTTGGAAAACTACTTATTTACAAATTCTTGTGCTCAACGTTTTCAGGAATTCATAAATTCCAACACCTTGGATCAACTTATCCACACCCCCACCAGGGCCAGCAATATCCTAGACCTGGCCATTACCAACATCTGCAACTGGTGTTCCACACCAGAGGTCAATTCCTCATTGGTCAGATCTGACCACAAGCTAATCACCCTAGACATCCAAATCCCACCCCCACCCCCCATTAGGGAAACCACTGTAAAATATTTCTCCAAAGCCAACTTCACGTTTCTTAAGTCAGAAGTGGCAAACTTCACGACACCCGTGCTGACGGACAATAGAGGTGCGACTGCTGAATCCTATACAAATGCACTTTATAAGCACTTACATGAGTGCATGAATCGTGCAATCCCTAACAGAACCAAGATGCTATCCTCCAAAAAAAGGAAGCCAATCTGGTGGTCCCCTGCCATAAACAAACTCTACAACAGAGGAAAGAAACTCCTTAACTTACCAAACACACCCACTAATTTACAACTCCTTAATTAAACTAATTACCTTCCTTTGCCTACTCCCTCTCATCCCTACACATCATCCTGTACTAATTCTTTCCTATAACACTCTCTCTTCCAAACTTTCCTGTCCTACTACCACACCTCCCTACATCTCATCCTGTACTAAGAATTTATTTATAACACTCTCTCTTACAACCAATTTTGTTTACATAATTAGACACTTCCTCCCTACTCAACCTCTTATAACAGCCTCTCCTTTTACTTACAACACTCCCTCCAACAACCTACCCTCACCACTTATCTATACATCCCAGTGGCCCCAACACACAAATCTATACTCACAAACATCCTACTCTTGACTACAACTCTTACTTCTCTTACTATACCATACACTCTAACCTTCTACGAACATTCTTCTCTTCCTGAACAACACCACCACTACCACCAAACTCTACCATCTTCTTTCTTCTACCCCCTAAACCACAGTAATGTATCCTCCACCTCTAGCTATATATTACCAAAATATCATAGAGCTACCCATCGTACTATCTCCCTTATGAAAAAAACCCTCACACAATTATGGCAAATTCCTTAAATTTGTAGAATATCCTCATGTACACCCACTATTAAATGATGATATTCACCCAAACCCTGGTCCTATTATTAATAATGCCAATAACCTACAAAACCAAACAGTGCCTGTTATCACTACCTTATCTAAATCTCCTAACTCCCTCCTCATAGCTCACGTTAACATTCGTAGCATAAACAATAAAATAACCCACCTACATGCACTCTTAGATGTTCACTCATTTGATATTCTCTGTATTACAGAGACATGGCTAAAGCCCTCAACTCTGGACCAGGAGATTACCACTCCTGATTACAACATCCTAAGATGTGACCGTAAAACCAAAAAGGGTGGAGGTATAGCCATTTTGTACAAATCTAAACTCCAAGTATCACCCTTCAATATACTTTTACCTCCAGACACCAATTCAGAAACTTTTAGTGCCAAACTTCAAATCAACAACTCCAAATCTATCTATCTAATTTGCGCATAACTCCCCCCTGGAAATAATACAAATACTCTTGAAAACATACTTAGTTACCTCTCTACCCATCTACCTCAGGAGACCATAGTATTAGGTGACTTTAATATAGACTAGGTTACCTGCAGTTCCCCTAATCCAACTGACTACATAAATCTCTATGGATTCTCACAAATTATAGCCACTCCAAGTAGAATCCATAAGCCAAGCAGTAAAGCAACCATCCTAGACTGTATCCTTATCAACAGCCACCTAGATACCTATAAATCAGGAACCCTTCCTGACGATATCAGTGATCACATGCTAACCTACATTATTAAACAAAGAGTTCATATCCCAGCTAGTAACAACTTTAAAACTTCACGCTCCAAAAAGGTTTTTAATCCAGACAGCTTCCGAAATGAACTGAAAGCATGTGACTGGTCACCAATGTCTCATCTTCAACTTGATGAAGCAGTGACCTATTTTAACACTAAATTTCTTCAAATCCTAGATTGCCACACCTCCTATCGTTCTTCACGTATTAAAACCAAAACTGCCCCCGGCTCACAAAACAAACTAGGCAAAACAGCCTCCTTAGAAATAAAATCTGGGCAAAATGGAGAGCCTCCAAATGTCCATCGGATCACCTTTACTTTAAACAGTTAAGAAATGCCACCAAGAAAGCTATTCTTAGAGACAAAAAAGAGTACTTCCTTCATCTCCAACAAAACCATCCACAAAATCCACAAAAATTCTGGTCAAGTATAAACAAATTTCTTCAGCCAGGACACTCTTCAACTCCTTCCCCAGCAGGATTCAACCATAATAACTCCAACCAGATTCCCGACACCTTTAATACTTACTTTACTGAAGCCATTCAAACCCTAGCCAATACTCTGCCACCTATGACCACTTACCTATTAAATTCCACTAGGACTCCTTCTCCCACCTTTCAAATGCAACCTGTACCTACATCCCTAATCTGTAATCTCCTTCAAAAACTAAAACCTTGCACCCCATCTGCTGACTGTCTGCCAGCTGAATACCTGCAAATTGCTGCAAAAGCCATAGCTTACCCCGTCTTCATCTTTATCAATAGAACTATTTTAGAAAGCAAAATTCCTGCCATATGGAACGTATCCCACATCATCCCATTACATAAAGGTGGGTCATCTACTGAACTCACCAACTTTCGGCCTATTGCCTTACTCTCTCCAATAGGTAAGATAATGGACAAATGCATTCACAGACAACTACTTGACCACCTCCTCCAAAATAAGCTACTTGCCAACTGCCAACATGGCTTCAGGCCATTCCATAGCACAACCACTGCCCTGTTGCCCTTTTCTGATTCCATAAACAAAAATCGTAACAATAACACTTTCTCCTCTGCAATATTTATTGACCTTTCAAAAGCCTTTGATATGGTAAACCAAAATATACTTATAGACATACTAAAAGCCCAGTCACTTGACCCACAAGCATTACAACGGTTTAAGTCCTACCTGGAAAACAGACAGCAAGCAGTACTTTGGGATAATAATCTTTCTACATCCCTCCCAGTGAATATTGGAGTACCCCAAGGCTCCATCTTAGGACCTCTACTCTTTTCCTTATTTATTAACGATCTTTATACCCAAATTCCTCAAACCACCTGCATACAATATGCAGATGACTCTACTTTAATTTGTTCAGCCAAGACCATAGCCTCTCTCCAATCTCTCACTCAAACTGTATTCAACAGTGTTTAAAATTGGTTCACACAACACTGCCTCCTCCTTAACCCCAAAAAACCCCAAAATTATTGCTCTTTGCTCCAACTCTAAAATCACCTCAACTGTACTCCACAATAACCTCAAACAATAGTACTAACATAACCCCTGACACAACAACCCGTCTACTAGGAGTAACGATTGATAACAACCTTAGCTATGATGTCCACAATAGTTCTACAATAAAGTCTGTTAACAAAAAACTAGGCACCCTTTACAGAATCAAACCCTTCCTCACCCCATCAGCCAGAATGACTATTGCCCAGACCCACCTAATCTCTACCCTGTTCTATGCTTCTGCGATATATACCAATCTATCTAAGAACAACCTTACCAAACTTTCCACCAGTTATAATAATATAGCCAGATTTGCCACTGGTACCCCATTTAGAAATCATCACTGTCTCAACCTTAAACAACTGGGATGGCTAGAACTGCAAAATCAACTACTTTGTCAACAACTAGTTATCCCCGAAAAGATCCTTTATCACCCTAATAATACCCCTATCCTCACTAATCTGATCACATCATACAAAAATCTTGAAACACTGCGCTCAGCAAATAAGCTCCTTGTTGCCACTACTAAGTCAAATAACAAAGCTAGGGACTCACTTTTCTCCAACACAGTAGGTAAAAACTGGAACCAGCTTCCTACTGAACTATCCACCCTTGCTTCAACTTTCCAATTTAAAAAACATCTTAAAGAACATCTTAAATCTCACTGGCTTTGTCCATGCTCTAACCCAGACTGACATCTTATTCCCCTTCTTGCTCTCTCTACACTTCTCTTCCATACTATTCTTTGATGATTACTTTGTAATATATATATATATATATATATATATATATATAAAACAATTATATATTATTGTTTTTGTTTATCTCTCTGTTATTGATATTAACTTCCACCTACTAAATGACTTATTACTATTTTTGTTTTTGCCAACACAGACAACCTACTGTAACTTGACTAATTACTAAATATTGTATTCTTTGTCACTGCTAGTGCTTGGAGCTTTTCTCCCCGGGCTTCTACTGAAAATGGACGTATATCTAGTTAGACTAGCCTGGTCAACAAATGTAAAATAAAAATAAAATAAAATCCCATGACTGGAAGAACTCCCTGGTCAACCTCAGTAAGAAGCTGAGATCCCTCATAAAATCCTCTAAAGCTAGTTACGAAAACAAAATCGCCACTGATTTTAAAGACAACCACAAAGCATTCTATAGCTATATCTAGAATCTCAATGGCAACACTCAGATCTCATCTGAGTTACAGCACAATGGCACTAAATATACAGAACCAACTGATATTGTCAACATCCTGGCAGATAGGTTCAGTGCTAACTTTACCCCCTCTCTCATCCCCTAAAGGGCCCATCTCTATACCGGAAGAATGCAAAGTTCCTGTAATCATGGCTGCAGAGGTAAAAAACACACTCTCCAAAGCCAAGAACACAGCATCCATGGGACCTGACAATATCCCAGGCTGCGTTCTACATGAACTACAGATCAAACTGGCACTCGACCTAAGTACCATGCTCAATCATAGCCTCACCTCAGGATTTATGCCCACTGAATGACGTACAGCAACGGTTATCCTACTACATAAAGGGGGGGCCACCAAGGACCCTGGGAACTACTGCCCTACTGGTCTGCAAGGCTATGGAACATATCATCATGGAACTTATAAACAAAGACATTGGTAATCTCCAAACTCTGGACCCTACCCAGTTCAGGTTTGTAAAATGCAGATCATGTCTCCTAAACCTGATAGACTTCATTGAAGTGGTCACCAAAGTTGTAGATAAGGGTAAGGTGGTTCACACAGCTTATCTAGATCTCACCAAGGCTTTCAACATGATTCCCCACTCTGGAATTATAGATAAACTCACTAAAATAGGTATAAATCCGTATGTCACAAGATGGGTTGCCAACTGGCTCACTGACAGAACCCACACTGTGAAAGTAGCCGACTCCAAATCCAACTTCAGACTAGTGACAAGTGGAGTACCACAGGGTTCAGTCCTGGGTCCTCTCCTGTTTGGTATCTACGTCTCAGAAGTACAGGCTAACACAGAAGGTCTTTTGCTAATGAAGTTTACAAATGATTGCAAACTAGGAGCCATAATCAAAACTCCTAACAATGTGGACATCCTACAAAAGTTCCTCACTGAGATGATGCCTGGTGTCAAAGTCATGGCCTTAAGCTCAATGCCAAAAAGTTCATTGTCATCCCTTTTAGTAAAAACTCTGTACCCATGAACTACCACATAAGCGGTAGTCTTCTTAACACTGAAAGTGTGATAAGAGACCTTGGGACACAGGTGGACAGTAGTGTCTCCTTTGATAATCACATCACCACAGTAGTCAAGAAATCCTTCTACGTGGCACACCTCATTACAAAAGGTTTTTCATTCAGGATAAAAGAGGTCATTGTTTTCCTCTAATCGTCACTCATGGTATGTACATCACAAGACATCTACAACAATTGGAAAGGCCACAAAAATACCTCACAAAGAAGATTACTGGCCTCAAACAGATGCCCTACTCAGACCATCTCAAAAAACTCCAGCTTTGCTCCATTGCATATCGTCTACTCAGAGACAATCTCTGCCTAACATACAAAGCTATGTCAAACCCAGAGCTGTTGGACATGCCCTACTTAAAGAAATCCCAATCCCTGTGAGCTACATGCTCTAGGGACTTAAACCTTGTCACCACAATAAACAGAGACTTCCCATACTCTGGAGCAAACTACCTGTCTATATCAAACAAAGCTTAGCACTCTTCAAGAAAAATCTTGATGATTGGATGGGAGATAGGAAATTCACCCGAGATCATTTCTTTGTCTCTGCTCAACAGGGGCACAGGAAAATAATTTTCTTGGGTGGTGAAAGCCAAGGTACCCTTTGGCTAGACTTATATAGGCCCAAGGGCCAATATCCTAGTACCTACCTATGAACCTATGAACCTATGTTCTGTATAAGTCACAGACAGAATTTAGGTCCATTGACTTTGTTTTTCTGGTTCTCTGACTTACAAATATGAAGGATATTTAGAAGTGTGGGATTTGTGGATGCCTAGATCACCCTCTCCGTTACCTGTAGGAGGCTGAGTAGAGTGAAAGGGGTTTAAGGTGCTCTGCATAAGGCAGGTTTGTTATGCCTTGTATTCTTTTTGTAAGGAAACTCTGAAGTCACTCTAGTTGCTGTATATACCCTATAACTGGTCTGATAAGGGTGGAGTACAGTAGCATGATGACCTTTTTGGATCTAGATGCAATGACATTACTTATAAGTTGCACAGCATTAATGGATTTCCTCACCAGTGTGGCCACATGGTAGTCGAAGTTAAGGCTACTGGCCTCATGCAGACCCAGATCCCTAACCACTGGGTCGACTCTTAGGGGTATATGATCAATAAGGTAATTAGCCAGGATGGTTGAGTTCCCAGAATGTGAAATTATGCATTTCTTAGCACTGATTTTATGACTATGGCTCTGCCACCATTTACTAGTCAGAAATAGACCTTCTTGAAGAAAGCTAGTGTGCAGGGGAGTTGAAGATAACCCCCAGCTTGCAATCATCTGCAAACTTAGTCAGCCATAAACCTTCAGCATTTGTTTCCATTTCAGAGAAATAGGTGCAAAAAAGGAGCTGGCTCAGTACTGAGCCCTGAGAGACTCCACTAGTTACTGGCCTCTTGGTGGACGTGACCTCATTTATTTTGATCTCCTGGGTCCTATCAGTGAGCCAGTTGGCTATCCAATGGGTGATAAAATGGTTTATGTCTAAATCAATGAGCTTGTCATTAATGCCTGAGTGAGGTATTGTATCAAAATCCTTGGCCAAGTCGAGGTAAGCTATTTGCATAGTCTTACCTCCATCCAATGCTTTGGTGACCCTCTGAAAGAAGTCCACCAGATTTAATAGGTATGACCTTCCTTTAATAAAGCTGAACTGGGATGGGTCCAGCATTTGCAGGTTACCTATATCCTCATTTATCTTGTTCATGATGATTCTTTTCATGACCTTACATGCCTTAAAGCTGGTAAGACTTATGTGCCTATAGTTACCCAGATCAGTGGTTGGACCTTCTTTTTGCAAGGGAATGACTGTATCCATGTTCCATTCCTTGGTCACAAAACCTGACTGAAGGCTGTAGGTGAAAAGTGATTCAAGTAGACCAGAGATTTCATGTTTCATGCTATTTATTAAATATCCTAGGATGTTATCAGGCCCCATCAATGCAGTGATTTTGGTCTTTGTAAGTGCACTGATGCTGTTACCTAGTAATGGATGTGGGGATCATGTTATGTGGTATTTCCTTTGGACTACTGGGGGGGAGTGGGGGAAGGAATGTGAGCTGAACCTGTCAGCCAAAAGGTTGGCCACTGCCTCTGGTTCAGTATGGGTAATGCTATTTACAATAAGTTCTGCGCATTGTTGTGTTATTTCCTCTGAGGTTACAGACATAGCTGTAGAAGCTTTGTGGTTGTCCTTTGCCTGTGTAGCTACTTTTTCTTCAAATTTAGCATTTGAAGTATTAACTAACCCTAAAACACTAAGATCTCCTACACAGCACAGCCTGTTTTGATTGGTCAGTGGGCTTTTAGTATGTATGGCTTTGTTCCTCCTACTCTTGGCCAAGATTTTTTTTGTTTTCTTCTATAACCAATTGACATTGTG
This sequence comes from Protopterus annectens, assembly GCF_019279795.1. Lineage (NCBI taxonomy): Eukaryota > Metazoa > Chordata > Ceratodontiformes > Protopteridae > Protopterus > Protopterus annectens. The sequence goes on along the minus strand of NC_056732.1, from coordinate 1,204,572,424 downwards.
ATTCCAACAATGTGGTTTCTCTTTTGAGTTTGTCTTATTCGTAATATGAGTGGGCACAGCTCACTCTATACAGCTAGCAATATCGCTGTACAGAGATTTTGTAAATAGCTCAGTGCTTGTTGTGATTTTTACTGGGTTTGGAGGTGACTGGAATTTAGCCAAGGTATTGTTTAGTAGAGAGAATTTAGCTTTGGAATATTTCCTAAAGGCTTTGATTTTGCTGAATCACCATATTTAATTTTTATTTCATGTAATACTGCCTTATGTTTAGATCTGATGAGCAAAGATATTATATTGGGTGAGGAACTTCAGCCCCCATGCTCATGAGAAAAATTTCAAAGATGTTAGGAGAATGGACCAGCTGTTCCAAGATGCTGGTATCAACAAACGTTTAGGAATTGCTGGATTTTTGCATTAAAAGTAGTGTAGGGTTCCCAATCTATAGATGGGTAGTTGAGGTCTCACATGAATATCATATTGGGTTGAATGATGAGTGACTCTAATACACTGAGCTTGGTAATATGAGTTTCCTAGGGCATGGAGGGGGCCCTGTATGTTGCAAGGATATGGTACAACACCGTGTTTGTGGTGACTTGCATATGTATGAGTTCCAGTGGTTCATACGTTTTAACTAATCTGGATGTAACTTTGGTTTTTATTATAAACTGAGACTCCTCAACTTTTAGTTCCCTCCTATGCAGTAACTGGTCTAAAGGCTGCAAAACATTATAACCTTGCACTGCTGGATTACTCTCAGTGACTTGAAACCATGTCTCCATTACTACACAGATGACTACACTGTCCAGGGAGAGGAAGACTTGCAGAGAGTGGAGTTTCTTGTTAAGACTTCTGCCCTTGAGCTGTACCACCTTAATAGGTTCAGTGAAGTGACTAGGTTTATCAGTTTTGCATTGCCTAAAAAAAGGCACTGTGGGGGTGGAAAATATTTTTGCCAAAATCCAAAAGCCTAGAGGGGACAAGTGCAGACCATCCCTAGAGCAGCATGGTCTGTCAACCATGAACTCCCAGGCCATCAAATATTGTACCTCCCTGGATTGTCACCAAAAGTTAAGCCAATTGTTAAAAATCAATCATTTTCTGTTGCTAACATGGTATCACTCTTAGAGAAGTTATTCTGCTGCTCACTGCTAGGTTCATGCATGCCTGATACACAGTGAATGAGCTTGATCATGTCCTGCTTCATATAGTCAAGGGAAGTTTGTCTCAGGTCATTAACACCCGTATGGACTATGACAGAGCCATATCAGGTACCTGTGCATCAGTGACCTTATTGCCTGTGTGACTTGATGGATCCTAGCACTGGAAAGGAACTAATCATGACTATCTCCTTACTCAGTTTGGTGACGGGGACATCAGTGTACCTCACTATAAGATCACCAATAACTGGGAAATTTGGCTATGTGCTGGATTGCCTTAAGGGCTTAGCAGTGGAGGCATTGAATACATGTGGGGTTTTAACTGAGGGTTTACATGATGGCTGAGGATCCTTTCTTTGACTGTACTGTGCAGGTGATCTTAGTGTTTTAGGAACGTTACTGCAAGGGCCTCAGCATAAGTAGTTGTATTTTTAGGGTCTTTACCCTGTGCAGTAGGCATGGTGCAAGTGTCACTGACAACCTGTAAAAGATTAGTTTTGTTTGTATGAGAGAGTTTTGCCTCCAGTGTTAAAATGTATTTACACCTCTCACATACACTATATGATTTATCAAGAATAAATGGGTTGACAGTGTACATGAGGCAGTTGTTACAATGTCTCAGAATACCCATCTCAACCAGAATGGCCACAGTGAGAGTCCAGAAGTGCATATCTATGGCTACTAATCTACAAGGGAGGAATATGGAAATCTTAAATATTGAACAAGACAATAAGACAAGAAACTTAATGAGCAACACCCAGCTTTGATCAAACTAGATGCTCTAGTAGTTAAAAAATATGTATAGACAGTAATTCCACAAGAGTGTAGGACAAACCTTCTTAATATAAAATAACTGGTTTGTAGCCTAAGTGCTTAAACCAGAACTAATATACTTCTAGAATAACAGACACAATAAGCCTTCAACCAGCAATTTCCAGCTCAGAAGGCTATAGACTATCTTCTCCTGCCATAACAATATAGACCACAAACCTTCTTAATATAAAATAACTGATTTGGAGCATAAGTGCTCAAATCAGAACAAAGCTATATTAGTATAACTAATATTTCAATAAGGAATGGATGACAAACTGACAACAGGTTCATAGTTGCAAACCATCTCATACAAAGGAGGACACACTCAGGACAGCAGCACTTCACCCAGCACTCCACCCCACCCTTAAAGTACAACACAGTATCAGAAATCCACCTACATGGTATGGGAGTAGAACCTCTCAAATTTATGGATTATGCAAATATTTTTCATGGGATTTCTACCATTATTTATTGCTGTCTAGCCTCTTCCACTGCACAAAATCCTAGTAAGGATCTCAGTAAATATATCTATATATCTATATCTATAAATATATATAGTGAATGCTAGGGGAAAAAATTAAAATAAAATGTGCAGTGCGTCACTCAAGTAGGCCTAAGCTTTGCTCATGTAAAGGTTATTTTTAAAACAATTATCTGTTTAATTTTTATAACATTGGTGGCTGTCATTTTGACAAACATAGTCATGTTCCACCCGCATGCAGTAAATGGCTCGAAAAAGTCTGAAAATAGTCTGAAATTTTATGAGGGGCATCAGGGAACACCATACTAGTTTCAGATCGAATTATCCTTCATATAAAATGTTTGTTACAAAGGTGTTAACAAATGATCTGAATTCAGCAATATGAAGAAAGCATCACAAAGCATGACTGTTTTTGATTGGGCATGCATTTGTTATTTTTTGCAATACAATTTCTTTGAATAAACCAAGTACACCAAGCAGACACAAAGTATATCCACTTTACAAATGTTTAATCTGGTTGCATTTCTTGCCAGCTCACAAAAAAGTTTCAATTGGTTGAAATACAGGCAAAAAGTTGTCCTGAAGAGAACCAAAGCTGGTACTGGTGAGACAAAATGCACCAAACCAAAATAAACTTTTTAAATTATTTTAATAAAGATATTACAAAGTGAAGTAAAGCCAGAAACTGAACCTTGAATAGTTGCATATATCTATAACCAACAAATACCAGCTAACAAAAAAGGTTGACTTCAGGAAACACTGCAGTGAGAAACACAGACATGACAGAAATTCTACATATTTTTTTGTTTACTTTTTGTTTTCCTCTAGAACAGCTAGTATCTGAAACAGCAGATCTGCACAGTATATGAAAACTATAAGTGGATGCTTTCTTTGAGATATGTATGTCTACGGTTTATTAAATTTTATTTTATTTTATTTTTAATGGAGTTGCAAAGCTGTGAATAAGCATGCCAATTATGATTACATTCAGAAATCAGGATTTATGGAGGTTATGCAGTTCCAGGGCCAAGACACCACTACATTTCAGACAGCATCCTCATGCATGACTCAATAAGTTAATTGTACACATTTAAGCTAACAATAAAAACATGATTAGCTTGGTTATTATAATTCAAGTCCAGCAAACAAATCAATAGACTCATTGAAATAGTTAACCATTGTTAAAATCTCCTGCAATAAGCCAGAATAACATTTTTATCCACATTTTATTTTGCATGAGCAATTCCAGTAAGCAACAAGGAACAAACAGTTGATACTAGGAATTAATTTTGTGTAAACTCCATTAGAAAACTTATAACTGGAAAAAAAAAAAAACTAAATGGCGTGTAACTTTAATGTTCAAATTTGTTTTCAATAAATAATAATCCTGCCTCAATGAATTATAACCCTACCCTCTGAAATGCAGTTCTAGTCTAAAATGCTAGAAATGGTTTTGGTCATATCTTCATGTAGCTATATTTCAGAAGTGACAACAGCATACGCTTTGCTCACCATGTCCCATGACTGAAAGTAATCCATATCTGATGGGATACAATGTCTTAACATTTATGATACAAGAGATGAGAATATATAGTTCCATATAAAACAAGCTAGTTCATAAAAAAGAAACATGAAAGCTGTCATCATATCTGAAAGCCCCTGATAGTTAAAGCTTTCTCTTGAGTGGAGTGAAGCACAGCTGTCACACTTCTGAGGTGCTCAGGCATAAGACTTTTCAAATTGAGCATCAGCCCCTCCACAAAATTCCAAAAATAACAGTTATTACTCGGACCAGAAGATAAACAAAAGTGTCCATTAACATGCCTTTATACTGCAGTAATTCATCACAGAAAAGTATGCAGGGCAATAACAAATTTACACTAATAGCCCCCTCATAGTTTGTGATTTTCAAATAGCAGCCTAGGCCCAAACTCCAACAAGCAACATCAAACAAACTGCTCAAACCAAAATGATGAATGAAAGTGGGTATGAACATGCTATTTGTACTGCAGATCATCCAGAGTAGCAAGACAGTATCACTAGAAGGCACAAAACAGGCAATTGTATACTGAGACATGCAGCTTTTCAAGCACAAAATCTACCTGTAGCCTATAAACAAGTACAATGTACTGTAGAAATAGCACCGGAACTAACAAAAGCAGTGAATATTGGACAGAAGAACTACAGACAATCCACAGTGATAAATAAATGCAACTATTCCCTTGGCAGATCATAGTTTGTTGCTGACTGAAATATAATAGAGATTAACATTATTTCTGTACCACATTTTGCATGCTCAGAAGCCCAAAGTAGTATATATATATATATATATATATATATATATATATATATATATATATATATATATATTTATATATATATATATATATATATATATATATATATATATATATATATATATATTCTGTACATGCATACATATACATGCATACATGCATTATGTATGGATTTGTATAATATATATGGCTATGTATATCTCTATATATCTCTATATATGTTCATGTGTGTATATATATATATATATATATATATGTATATATATATATATATATATATATATATATATATATATATATATATATATATATATATATATATATATATATATATATATATATATATATATATATATATATATATATATATATATATATATATATATATATATATATATATATGTATATATAGATGTATGATTTGAGCTGGAACATCCATAAATCTGGCACTGACAGCACTGGCATACAAATGTTGAAACGCAAAAGGCCAACCTGTTCTGTGCATGCTCCAAGAATTACTGTAGAATGGGATAAATCTAAAATAAGGCACCCCTTACACCCCCTGCTAATTATATATACTAACTCCAAAATTGCATAAAGTCATGTTGACTACACCAACATTGACATTGTGCATGTTCAGTGTATGAATGCACACATGCACACGCACACACACACACACACACACACACACACACACACACACACACACACACACACACACACACACATTTGCAGTGTCAGTGGCACAACAAACAAGTAGCTCGCTCACTTTTGGTGTAATAGGCAGGGGACTAAATCCACCCATAAGGTAGATCAATTGCTGATGCTGCAGTGCAGCATAAGGAGGTGCTGCACTCCTGAGTGCGCCATCCTTCAGATGAGACTTCTGCTTGATTTGGGGATAGCTCAGTTGGATGTAAAAGATCCCATGGCATCCTTCAAAATGAGTAGTGGAAGTTTCTCAATGACTGGCCAAATTTCCCCAATAGTTTAAGTACTACCTCTGTTCTCCCCTGAAAACAGGCTACTAGCCTACTGGGACTAACCCAGTTAACAAAAAGGATACAATAAATAAATATGCACGCAATTTGCTGGAATGTTGCAAAGTGTTCAAATAAGTGAAGGCTGATATGTTTATTTTATGCATCCAAGTGGCATTCTGTGCATGTTTAGTATCTGAGATTCAGCACTACTGTAACATCACTATATTTTTTGTTTGAATTTGTATTCCTATTGATTTATCTTAAGGCCTTTCTTTAAGCAGCCAACTTCAGTTCTCGGAAAGGTAGATAAAACTTTTTCCCAGCCACATTTTGCATTTTGGAGATGTGTACAAATGAACCGACCACATTAGGCCTTTTTCTTCCTTTTCTTTTTGTAAATAGTACCTTATATGGTTAGAAAAATCTGTGATATCCCTTTTATTTCATTTTATTTTTAAACTCAGCATGCACTGAAAGTCTTCTGTCTCTACACTATAGTTATACTGGAGCAAATAATTATCCCTTTCAATAATGTACATAGCATTAATATTCCTTAGTTTTTGGTATAGAAGTACTCTAAAGAAGGCTTAGTTGGCATAGTTTCTTTTTGCTTTGTTTTGTTATGGCCCTTTTTTATACACAGTTTTGCTCATTTTCATAGCTTAGACTTCATTATTGTGTTTGATAAAGCTGGTTTAGAAAAAAATAGCAAAAACAATAGCTAACAAATCATTCATTATCATTAGTAGAAGACTAAAATGATTACATTCAAATAGTCTGGTATTAAGCATACCATTATGTCTATGATTTTAGAAATACTTTAGTATATCGAATTACCAATTAACCAAAATTTGTATGATCGATTTATATGCTCATACCCAAGTGATGAATGATGTTTTGATTGGGCATGCATTTGTTATTTTTGCAATACAATTTCATAGGTTAGTACTGAGCTACCTGCCCTTGTGGGCCATTTTAAGCCTAGCCAATTATCAATTGTAAGACTCAAACCATGCACCTTGTGTTGGTAAGGCAAACACCTTAACCATTAGGCCACCCTCCCTCTTGAATAAATCCCTCTTTGAATAAACCAAGTACACCAAGCAGACACAAGCTATAGGCACTTCACAAAGGTGCAAGCTGGCTGTATTGCTTGCCAGCTCACAAAAAAAATTCAATTTGTTGAAATAAAGGCATAAAAATTAGTTAAGAGACCAGTTGGCATAATTATTAAAGTCCTCGCTTCACATGCACAAGGTACAAGTTTGATCCTGACCTCTGACCAATGACTGTTTGGAGTTTGCACATTGTCCCCATTTCCAGAAAACATGCTAAGTGTTTCTATCTCAGACTCACCAATGAAAGGAATTTTGGGCAGCAGCACAAACTCTACATGGTGCCCTACAGGGGGAGAGTTGTACAGACAAACCACTTTGGGCATCTACTATGGTGCACAGTATCTTCAAGATAGGAAGACACAGATCACAGACTGCATGCTGTGGCAGAGATAGCCACTTGATGGTGTAAAATATGATTCTAGGTGATTTGGTCATGTTGACTAATGTCACCAAAATGGGCATGGTAGTTACCAGTAATAAGTAGGCTTAGGATCCGGCCTACTCTAACCTATGCCAGGGATCATTGCTAATGGTGAGAGGGGTATATGTGCCCCTTTTGGTCAGTGTATGCACACCATAAAGCCCATAATCCCTGGATCAATGAGCTACTGGCCGACAGTGTCTAGTTGCCCTACCTGGGAGTGACAAAAAACCAACCAACTTGTCAAACATGAACTGAGAATTGCTACGCTTAATGTAATGTCACTGACAGAATCCAGCTTGGAAGTGGATAACATGATGATATATGGAGGAGGCGGGACATCCTATGTATCCAAGAGATCAGATGGAAGGGCAGTGCAGCAAAGGGATTCAGACTCCACTACTCAGGAGGGAGACAGTTGTGATAGTGAGGAAAAGAGTGCATTCACACAGCAGTTGCAGGACCTATGATAAAGCAGGCCAGCATGAATTGGTATTGATAATGGTTGACTTGAATGCAGATATGGAGACAGAGAGAACAGGATATGAGGACTGCCTGGGTCCACATGGGTAGGGCAACAGGAATAAAGAAGGAGAAAACATTCTGGACTTCTGTCTGTGAAATGGCTTGATAGCCACATGGTTCAGAAAGAGAGACAGTCAAAAGATCACATACAAGAGTAGCCAATATGCAACTTAGCTAGGCTTCCTCCTAGTAAAGAAAGGCACTGAGGTAGAATCAATGATTGCAAAGTCATCCCCAGTGAAACAGTTGGCCCACAGCATAAACCACGTTGCCGCAATCAGCTACCAGACAAGGCTTTAAGGTCAACAGACACTAGGCTGAAAACCTGGATGTTGACTGGAGTGAAAGTAAAACAGTTCAAGGAATTACTCAGGGCTCCAGCACCCCAAGAAGAGAAGGAAATAGGTGGAGTTGAACAAGAATGTCAGTGCCTAAAAACAGCATGTGTTAGGACTACAGAAAAAGATATGTGGCTGTGCCAAATATGGAAATAAAGTACATAAGGTACTGAGCAGTTCAGATTCAGATCAGGATGCAGCACAATTGACCCGATGTTTGCAGTGAGAAAGAAAGATACTTAAGAAGAAGCTAGAGATGAGGAAACAGTCCAAATGGGCATTCCTAAACTTGGAAAAAGCATATGACAAGGTCCCAAGAAAGCTAATATGGGCAGTACTGCAGTGGTTTGAAGTCCCAGAAACATTGGTCGAATTAGTGCAGGCTATGTATAAGGACCCAATGACTCAAGTACGAACATCACAAAGGGTTTTCCAGTGGGAGTGGGGTCTATACCAGGGTCCAGCTCAGAATCCACTGCTGTTCATACTGGTGATGGTCTTATGTACAAGGACCCAGTGACTTAAGTATGAACAGTGTTTGGAATTACAGAGGGGTTCCCAGTGGGAGTGAGGTGCACACCAGGGTTCAGCTCAGAGCCCAGTGCTGTTCATACTGGTGATGGTCTATATTAGCAAACAGATCAGAGGTGGCAGATCAACAAATTGCTGTATGCAGATGATGTAGCATTACAGGCAGACTCTGAGCTAGAACTTCAACAAAGAATAGGAAAATGGAATGCAAAACTGAAGATGCATGGGATGAAAGTAAGCACAGATAAGATGGTGGGAATGGCAGCAAATTAGGGAAATCAGAAGAAGCTGAGATTAGAGAAAGAAGGGAAGATAGTGGAACAGGTAAACATCTTTAAGTATCTGGGAGGGGTGATTGAGGAGAAGGGAAGTCTGAAGGAAGAGGTCAAAGCTAGAGGGGCTACAGCCACCTTGCATAGAGTGTCAGGTGTAGTCTGTGACAGAAGAATGCCAAAGAACCTGAAAAGTAAGGTGTACAATACAGTGATGCAACCAGTACTACTGTATGGTACAGAAACCTGGGCAGTAAAGGCAGAATAGTTGAAGAAATTAGAGGTGATGGAAATGAAGTGCCTGAGAAGGGTGGTAGGATGCACACTGTGGGACAGACAAAGAAATGATATAACAGCAGAAGCCAATTGCAGAATAGATCAAAGAGAACAGATTACGGTGGTTTGGACACATGCAGAAAAACAGAAGACAATCTGTTGAGGAAGATTTGAGACAGACAGGCAAAAGGTAAAAGGAAGCAAGGACATCCAGCAAAGAGGTGGATGGATTATGTGAAAGAAGCTCTGCAACAGTCAGGCATGAGTGTTGAAGAAGGTAGGAGTGCAGCACGGAATTGAGAGAGGTGGCGACAGGTAACTCGATACCCCGACCCCATGTAGAAAACAAAATGGGAAAAAGGGGGGATGATGATGAAAATTATGATGATGATATGATTGAGATGAGGCAACTGTAATGTTAAAAGAGCAAAAATTTACTTTACCGAAATTACAAACAATGAAATGCAACTGCGCATGTCAGACACCAGCTGGACCTTTTGAAAGTAGTTTGTGAACACAGACAAAAATCAGCAGCTATCCTTAAATAGAGTATTTAACAAATAAATATACATTTTTCAACATTTTAGCAGGGGGACTTGCTTTCTTTGTTAAATGATGTATTTATTTTCTGTGTTGACAGGGGTAGCATGGACATTAATGCTTGAAATAAGGGAATTATGCTGGCAACTTTCACTTGATTCTTTTAAACCACCAAACTTAAATGAAAACTCTACTATAGCATGTTACTGAAAAAGAAAGCCTTGTAAAGATGAATTTATAGGTAGAATAATTAATAGACTAATTTATTAGTTTTAGGACTATAACACTGATTTTTTTATATATTTGATTTTAACTATGTATTGTTGATAATTTAGTGTAATATTAAATTAATTGGAATTTAAAATTATATATAAACTTTAAACATATGTTGCTTTTATTGCATGTTTTGGCAGGGTATTATGAGGTTCTAAAATATATACGCATTTTATATTTATTATATATTTTTTTTTATTTGAATGTAGTTAATGGTTAAAAGGAGGAACTGCTAAATTTCATTTATTTAATTGTATTATATTTATTTTTAAACTTTAACATTTTGTTTTTATATAAAAAATAATATATTTTAAAACACTTGGTTTAATTTGAACACCTTGAGAAAGGAATAATGTATATAATAAGGCACTCGGGCTTGTATTGCTTTAAGACAGCTGACTAACTGTTTTCCGTGATATTAAGTGGGTTTTTAAAAACTGTGATGTGATGTGTTGTTTAGAATTTATCTGATGAAGTCTTGGGGGGATGACAAGACAAAAGTGCTTATCTTCTATGTGTTTTTTTTATCTTGGAACTATATTAAACTTTGGACTTATTGACCGCAAACTGTCTTCCTAGGCTTCCATTCAGGTCATTCTTCCTGGTTTTGCTGTTCTGCTTCAAAAGACGTATGTATCCCTGAATCCAAAATATAGAAAATTAAGGATATTGCAGAGTTGTCATTATTTGCAAAGGGTGAGAGATGGAGAGTGGGCAGCAGGCCTCCTCTGAGCACCTCTAACAGGCATCTGTGTGGCAACTCACCCACACTTTGGCTATGGCCAGAGTCAACGGGCACTAAAGCCACAGTAACCACACCACCCTGATCAAGTGTGTCACCTTCCACCTGTCCAATATCTGAAGGCTGACTGAAATAGGTATGCTTAGGCCTACTGGTTGTGTCTGATTAAAATACATGAGATGGCTGAATGTCAACCTCAGTGTCAGATTCAACTTCTGCACCCCCCCCCCCCCCAACTGTGCCTGTTTTTGGCCACCATCATCATCGCAGTCTGACAATATTCTGATATTAGAGGTAGTAATAGTCATGTACTTTCACTGTCAGGATCACCTGGGATAATAAACTACAAACACAGGAATGAAATTAATACCTACCCTAAAATTTACTGGTGCCACTATCACAGATGGTATAGCAGTACACACACTCATGACACACACCTCACCCATACGAATAAATGCATATTTCTGAAAAATAGACATCAATAATCAAATAAAAATGTTTATCTTAACATATGCGGATGAATCCACATTTGCTAGAGAGGATGGTCCTGGAAGAAGTGAAGCAAGGTGAGGATGCAATCATCATAATTGCTATAATACAGGGAGACAGTGAATTCACAAGTTTTGTCTATATGTCCATTAACATTTTAACTGAAACTTGCATATGTCACCCAAAGTCCATGTGTAATGCACAAAAATGTTTTTGTTAACTGTAGCAATTTATCGATAAGTTCTGTAAGGATATTAGATATTGTTATCTGTGCTAGCATGACTGGCTGAAGTTTTGTAAATAATTGTAAATTACCCTGTGTTACATATGCCAGCATGAATAGCTATAATTTTGTAATAAGTTTATGTCTTTTGATTATCACTCTGATTTATGCAAGATGTTTGAAAGTCAAACACTGTTCTTCTGGCTGACCAAATGTACATTTTTTAAAGAAAATTATGAAAAAGAAGTTATGTCTTACCATAACGTTTTATCTGTGTTGTAGATTTTTGTTCATTCATTACAGATAGGACCTCGGTTCTATCCTCGGAACCGATATGGCCATTTCCTAGCTCGCACAAGCCAAAAATTCTCAGCTAAGAACCTACCCACAATGCCCCTCTCATAGTTACTCCAGATCGAGTTTGCCCACCCTAGATAAAAGATGTAGTAATAGAAAAAAATAATAGACGGCTCTGTCTGAGCAGATACCCTAAGCTGGAGTTCCTAAAGTTCACCAGGGCTCCAGGCAGGGGGAAGGAGGGTGGGAAGTAATGAATGAACAAAGATGTACAACACAGATGGAACGTAATGGTAAGACATAACTTCTTTTTCTGATGTTGTAAATCTTTGTTTATTCATTACAGATAGGACCAAGTCCCCAGCTACTTGAGTCCTGGGTGGCCCTAAGGAAGGATATTCCTGAGCACCATAAAACCAAAAGATGCTCGTCCCCTGGAGGCCAAATCCAATTTGTAATGAGATATAAAGATATGAGGTCTTGTCCAAGTGGCTGCTGCACATATATCATCCATAGAGGCTCTGGAATGAAAAGCTACAGAAGTAGCCATAGATCTGGTAGAATGAGCCTTTATTCTGGAAGGTAAGGCTAGCTTATTATGTTGGTAGATAAAGGTAATGATGTTTCCAAGCCAAGAGGATAAAGTCACTTTGTAAACAGGTTTAACCAATCTGGGTCCTGCAAAGGCCACAAACAATCGGTCTGTTTTCCTGAAAGATTTAGTCCTGTCCAAATAACAATGGAGCTGCTGGTGCACATCAAGGGTATGCAAAAGGTACTCCCCTCTATTAGTGTGCCTTGGGAAAAAAATCAGGCAGGTCAATAGATTGGTTAATGGAAAATCCAGACATTACCTTGGGCAAGAAAGAAGGTTCAGTGTGAAGGGACACTCTATCCGTGTAGAAGGTCAAGTAAGGACTCTTGACACTCAAGGCCTGCAACTCAGATACTCTTCTTGCAGAGGTGAGTGCTACTAGAAGTATGGTTTTCCATGACAAAAAATTTAAATCACATGAATCAAAGGGCTCGAAGGGAGAACCGGTGAGAGACTGAAACACCAGAGTCAAGTCCCAGGGTTCTAAGGGAGGCTTGACCAGAGGTTTAACATGTAATACTCCCTTCAAAAATGTCTTGCATAGGCAGTGTGACATAACTGAAGAATTATCAAGACTGTTATGAAAATTGGCAATACCTGCTAAATGTACAGTGATTGCTGAAGCTGAGGCTCCTGCATGTAAAAGAGTAGTCAGGTATTGTAGGATCTTTTGCATAGGCATAGAGAAAAGGTCTAAGGTCTGGCCTTTGGCCCAAATAGAGGACCTTGTCCATTTACTAGAATAAACCTTTCTAGGGGAAGATTTGTATGAGAACATAAGAATTTCATAAACAGGAGATGGGATGTCAGGCAGCCTGGCAATCATTGGAAGTGGAGGAACCAAGCTGTGAGCTTGAGACTGCAGGTTCAGATGAATCAGTCCTTGAGGATGAGATAACAGGTCCTCAGAATGATCCAGGATCCACAGGCTGTGAATCAGATGAGGCCATTGAAACAGGAACCAGACTTGAAGTGGCCAGTAGGGAGCAATGAGGATCACTTTACTTTTCAACCTCTGAGCTTTCTGGAGAAATTTTGGAATGAGGGGAAATGGGGCAAAGGCATACAGAAGACCTGGGGGCCAATTGTGCATTAGAGCATCCCTTGGTGGTTCCCCCTGAGGGGGGATCAAGGCAAAATAGCTTCTGCATTTGTAGTTTAGAGTGGAAGCAAACAGGTCACAGCAAGGCTTGCCCCAATGATGGAAGATCCGATCTGCTATTACAGGGTTGAGGGACCACTCATGAGGCATCAGGATGTTCCTGCTCAGATTGTCCGCAATAAGGTTGGAACTCCCGGGAATGTGCATTGCTATAAGAAAGTGATTGGAAGCTATCGCCCAGTGCCAAATCCTCATGGTTTCACGACAAAGGGGGTAAGATCTGGTTCTGCCTTGCTTGTTGATATACCAGACGACTAACATGTTGTCTGACTGAATTGCAATGGTCCCTGAAGGTAGGGATGCATGGAACACTTGCAACGCTAAGAGAACTGCACTCAGTTCCAGAACATCTCTGTGCAAGTTGGCTTTGATGGGGGTCCAGGTGCCTTGGACAGTCTTTCCTTGGAAATGCCCCCTCCACCCTAACAGTGAAGCATCCGTGGTCACCGTGGCCGTGGGTAGGGAAGACAGAACGGTCAACACCAAAGATTAATTTGTGGCTTCATCCACCATAGCATTTCTTCCTTGCAATGGTTTATAAGGTGTATTGTGTGGTTGATTGGGTGGGTTAACAATGACCATTGTGCGGAAAGGAACCACTGCAGGATTCTCATGTGCAGTCTTGCCAGTGTTACTAATGTAATGGCAGCTGCCATGGATCCCACGAGTTGCAGTACAAGATGTGCTGGTACATATATGTGAGGAAGAAGGTCTCGGATTTGGTGTCTTATTTTCAAAAGCCTGAGAGGGGGGAGAGATGCTTGACAGGATGTTGTGTCGAAGACCGCTCCAATAAATTCCAGTGTCTTCATTGGGGACATCTGAGATTTGTCTTTGTTGATTGTAATCCCCAAGCAGAGAGCGAGACCTTGAGTGTAAGACAGGCTGTGGACTAGGAGATTCCTGGTCAGAGCAGTAAGGAGCCAGTCGTCTAGATAGGAAAACACCTGGAATCCTTGAAGTCAAAGATGAACTATCACAGCTACCACACATTTGGTGAACACTCAGGGGGCTGTCGAGAGACCGAATGGCAGTGCCCTGAACTGGTAGTGATTGGCTCACAGCCAGAAGTGGAGAAACCTGCGGGATCGATTATCCATCTTTATGTGGTAGTACACATCCTGGAAGTCTATAGAGCACATCCAATTGTCCCTCCCTAGGAAGGAAAGAATGGACTGTACTGTGACCATCCAGAATTTTTGAGGTTTGATAAATTTGTTCAGTAGGCTGAGATCCAGGATTGGTCTCCAGTCCCCTGTCTTTTTTGGCACTAAAAAGAACCTCAAGTAAAACCCGGATCCTGTCTGGTCTGCTGGGACTGGGTGGATGACTCTTTTTCTTAGCAGCTTTTCTACTTTTAAGGCTGCTAATTCCCTCTGATTGGATGGTACATCAGGGATTTGTTTGACGGGTCTGGGAGTTAAATCGAATGGTATTTGGTAACCTATGGATATTATTCTCTGCACGCAAAGATCAGTAGTAATAAGATGCCAGGCTGATAGATGCAGAAAAAAATTACCCCCATCTGCTTCCAGAGGAAAGCAATCAGGCCGCTGCTCAGGAGCGCTGGTAGGGTCTGCCAGAGAAAGAATCTCTGGTGCCCTGGTTACGCGGACCCCCTCTACACCAAAAGGGGAGTCTTCCATATGAGTTGCCTCCTCTGCTCCGGGGGGATTGTTCACCACGAGTGTCACAAAAAGATCCTTGGAATTTCTTGAACAACAACTTTCCTCCCTTCTGGTTCCTGGAGTAGGACCTCTGGGGGTTGGAAAAGCATATCCCCACAGCAGACAAGGTATTTCCTTCTTTCTCATTATGTGCAAGTGTGTCTCGTACCTTGGGTCCAAAAAGTGCAGATTCATCAACAGGTGCATTGACGAATGAATATTTAAAGGGGTCTGCAAAATCACACAACAGCATCCAAGAATTACGTCTCATGACAACACCAGATGTGGCAGCTCGAGCTGCCCCCTCGGTGGTGGGAGTTATCAAACACATCGAGGAGTTCAAGATGGATTCAATGGTAGCTAGCTGTGAGGTGACAGTGTCACACACCTCATCAGGCAGTACCTCCACCAAAGAGGAAGACATTTCAGAAATTAGGTCTATTCGGAGGTGAGTAAAATGTGACAGATAGTTCAGTGACTGAATGGCGAAGGTCGCTGAAGCATAGGTCCACTTCCCTAGTCTGTCCATAGTCCAGGACTCCCTGTTTGGAGGATGGACAGTGGAACTATCGTCTGCCAGTTCCTTCTTGGTGGCCACCGCCATGACCATAGAATCAACTGTCAACTGCTTGGACCAGTGGGCTGGTCTTCAGGTGTAGACAAAATTCTGTCTGACCTCTGGGGGACAGGTTCTATGTTGTCTGTGGCCTTCCAGGCATGCTACACAATTAGTTTAACAAGGTCATCTGCTGGTGGGGTCACCCAGGAAGAAGATGGCTGGGCATGGAAGACCTGCAGGAACACTGATTCCTCAGAAGAAGGGTTAGAGGACTTCCATTCTCCATGCTGTTTGAGGATTTCGAGAATGTCTCTGAATGAAACGTCATCTGGGGGAGAATGTGGGGACCCTTCCCCCTCATCACAATCAGTGTCTTCTGTGATAGATTCCTCCGGGGAATTAAGGTGCTTCCTCTTGTACTGTTTCTTCTGGGGTGGCTCTCCAGTGAGATCTTCTGAGGAGGACTCCAGAGAAGGGTTTCCCTTCAAAGGGGGTTCTTGTGACTTCTGGGTATGGTGACCTGACATAGCAGGTTGGGAGATGTGCATGCTAGGGGCGGTTTCTGATACTGATGTCATTGGTGGTGACTGTAAGCCTTCGGAATGAAGGACCCTTTCCATCACCTGTACAGCAGGCCCGCTCAAGGAGGGATGGGAGCCCAGAACCTGGAGGGGCAACCTCAGAACCGGGGTCACACCCCACCTCAAAGAGCCCACCTCCAGTTGAGGGGTTCCAAGAGAACTGGAAGCCATTAGAACCGTGGACATAGATGGTGCCAGCAAGAAAATAGGCACTGGACTAGGTACCAAGGTACAGACAGTCCAAGCACCACTCCAAGAAAGCATTGGCTCCATTAGAGCTGGGGCAGCAAGGGTGGTTGGTGCCAACAGGGGAAACACTGCTGTCTGAGCTGAGACAGTATGTACTGAAGCGAACATCAGTACCGAGATCAGGGTGGATGCTGGAGGAGGATAAACAGGGGAAGATGTGGTAAAAGATTCTGGGCCAGAAGGGATGGAAGGTCTAGCTGGAATGGGCAATCCCTTAGCTGCCAGAAGCTGGTCCACAACCCACACTAGGTCTAGTTCAGAAAAACTCCTAGTGGATCTAAAGGAGGCTGCTGAAGGGCAATCCGGTCTTTCTAGAAAGGGGCAAAACCTCTCCCCCAAAAAAGGGTTGTAAGTTGGACAATATCTTGTCCTTGGCAGGTATTCGAGTTTTGGAGCCAATGGAGCAGAAGAAACTGTCAGCACCATGGCTGGGGATGGTGCCAAGGTATGTACAGTCATCAGAGTCCATGGAGCCAAAGAAACTGTTGGCATTGTGGTCAGGGATGGTGCCGAGGCATGTACAGTCATCAGAGCTGATGTGGGAACCAAGGACAGCACTGAAGTCAGTGGTGCCATGGTTGGAACCAAAATAGGAGTGAATATCATGGTCAGCACCAAGGAAGAGGACACAGAGCCTGGTACAGAAGAGGTCTGCACCGAGGGCACCGGTGAAGCACGGAGCCGACTAGGTTCTGTAACTGACGGAGATGCAGGAACAGAGTGACTCCATTTTTCCTTATATTTTTTGGTCTTAGGAATGAGTGAGACCTCTGACCCAGACCTAGCCTCCAAGAAAGGTGTCTTGAGTAAACCTTTTAAAATAAGTTTATTCTTATGTTCTGATAGTGTCCGATTACTAAAACTAGCACAAATGTCACAATCAGCTTTAATATGATCCATGCCCAAACAGTAGACACAACAGCCATGTGCATCTGAGTTAGACATCTTACGTCCACACTTGTCACACTGTTTAAATCCCAACTTAGCTGTGTCTGACATGGTAAGGTAACAATGCTATCCTATAGAAAAAATGAGGGAGAAAATACCAGTGATGTTATTTTAAAGAATACTACTAGTAAAAACGGAAGGCCTGTGAAAGACAGGAGAGAGGGACAGTACCAAAAAAGGTAAAAAATTAAATTACCAAGGAAAAGGGTAGGAAATAGGCTTAGGTTATAGGTAACAGTGAGAAAAGACTAACTTGACTAAAAATTTTGTAATTTTTGAAGAAAAACTGTCATAAAATTAACAATTGTCTACTTAGCTTTGAGAGAGATGGCAAACATGTCTAACTAGGAATGTGGCAAACAAGATCTGGAGTAACTAGGAGAGGGGCATTGTGGGTAGGTTCTTAGCTGAGAGTCTTTGGCTTGCGCAAGCTGGGAAATGGCCATATCAGTTTCAAAGATGGAACCAAGGTCTTATCTATAATTAATAAATAAAGATTTACAACATCAGATAGTATGTTATGCCAAATTTAGCTGACCTAGATGTGATGTCAGAACTGGGAGAATAAAATCTTCACTGGAGCTATGTGTTTACTTTTCAAAGTCTGATATGAGAGAGTAGAATTCTCATAGCAGCTTCCAAAAATCTGCTAAGAAAGCAGGGTCTGAGTCAGTTGTTCAGTAGTTATTTTTCCAGAGCTGTTCAGCAGTATTAGTCCAGTTTTTTTCCAGAGTAGTTGCTCCAGCTGCTGAAGACAGACAACAGCCTGGAGTGTGGACATAATTCTTCATCTTGCCTTGCATAAGTAAGAGTATAACCTTGCCTTGCTGAGTTATTTAGATTAGATGGGGACAGTTAATCTTCAAATAGTCAGGGAACTACAGCTGATTAGTTAGATGTTTTCTAAAATCAGTGTGAGATCTATCCTACAGTATTATTTTCATTTCCTTGTGTGTGAAGCTGTTGTTAATTGGAATCAGTTATTCAGTATTTACATGTTTTAAAATCCTTTTATTTACTATTACATGTTTTACTACCTCTAACTGTGGCTGGTTATTTAGTAAATATTGTTAGTAACTTCAGAGAGTTTATGCTTATTGTGATAACACCATGGCCACTCCAAAAAGCCTTAGTGATTGGGATACATGCTATTGAACACCCCTTTTGAAGGGTATTGCGGCATTTGACTGGTGGCAGCTGTTATCTTGTACTTTGAGCAAAGAAACACAGCAGATAAATCTGTACTAGTCTTTCCCAAGAGTGTTTGTATGTGTGAATATAAGACATTTACGGGTGTGTGTGTCAGATGCCTAGAACTGAGACACAGTGTTGTACAGTGGTTAGCATGGAGACTCATTCGGGGGCCTGGAGTGAAGCATATAGTCCAGTCCCAGGTTTTGGAACCTGTTCCCAGTGTAGTCTTAGGAGAAATTGTGTATTTCTATCCCTGCTTTCAGTGACACTCCCTTACTGGAGACAGTGCTGAGGACTGAGACTCCTTGGTTACTGCCCCAGGGTAAAGAGAGCTTGCCACAGGTTCAGCCATAAAATAAATAAATAAATAAATAAAAAACACATGAACTATTTCTTACAATATTTTACTATACAAGCAAATCTTACAGATTAACATATGCAAGCTTACCTGGAAGCTCCTCATAGGACATACTTGTCTTACCAGAAACATCAGCATCAACATCAATCACACATTGTTGCGCAGGTTCCACTGAGCTCTCTGGATCTCTGAAAGTGGACAGGAAGTCTTCACTTGATGTCACTGATGGCTCTGTAGCCAGCTGTTCATGGGCAACTGCAGCTGCTCTCCTCCAGGCTGATGAAATCATATCAGTTTCCCTATCTCCATTCTGTCAGCCATATCCCCACATCCTCTCTCAAGCAGAAAGGTGTTGTGGTGCCTGAATGCCTGCACTATGACTTCATTTGCCGAGTCACTGAAATGAAATTTACTTGGATTTGTATGTTTGGGTACTATAATCCTATGTGACATAAAACAGACAAGGATACAAAACATAAATGTCACATAATTACATTTCTGCTTATATACATGCATATTTTATTTTCAGCAATAACCACTGGGGACACACAGTTCAGTTATTAAAATTTAAGTTTATGTGTTTGTACCATATCACACTCACACACAAACCAATGTTTGGTTCAAAACAAGGAATTCCAATGGAAACATTTATTGTTTACCACTGAATGAACTGGATGACTACACAATTTCAAGAATAAACCTCTTGAAACACAACTTTTGTTGTGACAACACACAAATTGTATTTTGCTCCCCACCCCCAAAAATACATGCAAATGAAAGTTTGCACAAAATATGTGTGCACATTTACAACAGAAAAGTCAAATTTATATGATTTCCAATTGCATCTCACTGTGCCCAGCACTCCCCTCGAGGTGTCTATGAGCCATCTTAGAAGCCTAACTGCCCTGTATAATTCACAATATAGTACATTACATTTCCCCAAAATAACATAAGAAGAGTGTAAGATAATCAGTTGTAACAATAACACCTGTGATGAAAGTTAATAAGGGCTGTCAGTCTGAAAAAGTAAATTGCCTGTGCCAACAGTGAACTATAAGAAGTGCATACAGATAAAGTTCCATTTTCTAATGTATATATAAAATGTATTTTTTTATTTGTAACATGTTAACAAATCTAGCATATACTTGAAAAATACAATCATACCTTAGTAAGATCAGAAGCCTTCTGCACAGGTAAATCAAAATAGGAATCTTCTGTTTTCTCTACATAAATAACTCTCTTAACCTTCAAGTTCCCTAGCTACACAGTTACCTTTTTATAATGTAGATTCAGGCCTATGAGCATGGTGAAGATGCAAGTGGGGTGTGAACTCATTAGAATTGCTGAATCCCCAAATGTTTGACTTTATGTGGCAGGTGTAAACATGGTGTAGGCACTAACTCAGTTTTAGTTGCTAATGGACTGCAACTGCAAATGATTAGTGTGAGAAAGAAGGAAAATACAAGAGCCATTCAGATTACCTTACCTGCAGTGGGTGTGTCACCCAGTATACACTTACAAAATGTAGAAGTGACTGTAGCAAGCATTAAAATGGAAGTGAACAGTACACATTTCTTATTTTAGTTCACTGATAGCCAATCCCTACTCCCTTTGCTGAAAACTGTATTTTACTGTCATGCAATGTTATCATACACTTTAACGACAATGATACAAAATGACCTATAGCCTGCATGTCTGAGAGTACAGCACAGATAAGAGAAGAATGAACACAATACAAGGAGAAGACAGCGCTGCATTAGTGCAGCAGTATTCATCAAAGGCTGTGTGATCACTCATTGCACTAAATATGTCAGCTACACATTTACAAACAACTGAGAGTGTACAAGTGTATATGTGTTGCTAATGTTGTGGAGGAAATGGGACTTGCTTGTATGCAAAATGATTTGCATTACTATTGCAAAGTGGTTTCTATGACAAAGAGAGGAAAGATACCCCTAATGTGTTTTGTCATTTCATTAGTCTGATAGTTCAAATCCAGACTTGTGTAAAAGTTTGTAAGGTGTGTTAAAAAGTGTTTTGTAACATTATATTTCCTTTTTTTTAAATATTAATATTTTCATGATGTGCGGCTTAGCACAAATATGGAGAAATGGCAAAATAAATTGCAATTAAATAAGGTTTTATAACAAACCAATTTGTCCAGGGACATCTTCAGTTGGGGGTAAGACAGAAGCAGTAGTGGAAATTAAGAGGGTAGGTGAAGTAGAGTGGGCAGGATGAAAGGTTTAAATGGAAATGAAGGATGATTGAGAGGAAATGAGGTAAGGGTGGGGAGGGGCTTACTGGGTTTTATGCAAATGTAACTGGGAAAGGAATCACATTTTGGCATGAGCTTAGGGTTGCCACCTCTCTGTTTTTTTTTGGACTATCCGAAAATCAAATCAAATTTCCAGTAGTCCGGAAAACATTGTACAGACTTCGGTATTCTGTTTCTAAAAAGGAAAAAAACTATCAGAGTTTGTTAAATCAACTGATTTACTATGCTTTTTTACAGAAAAGCATAGTAAATCGATTCAAAGCAGGCATCAAGAACAGAAAAAGGGGTGCTCCCTCTCAGCTGATGTCATAGCAACATCACAAAAGGGCCGGAACATCGACAGGAGGGGGGTGGGAATGGGTGGGTTTATGGATGATGCAAGGGTGTAGTTTTAGTCAGATTTTAACCACAATAAAGGTGGCAACTGTACATAAACTTGCTACAGTAAGTATTACATCCATGAAGAACAGTAGATACTGTGAACAGGTAGGCCTTGGACTTTGATGAAAGGGGTAAAGTTAGTATATAGCAATGATCAGTGTGAGGTGGATGGGGTGGCATGGTTGCTGGATTATTATGTTGTTATCCTTTTGCCAGGCAAGTTTGTGTGTGTGTGATACTAAATGTGTGGGGAATTCATTTGTGGGGTAATTTATTTTGTTTGGTTCTTTGTTTGTGGTGTCGTGTGGTATGTATTGAAAGCAGTGGTGGTATAGCTTCTAAGGTTGGAGATTTCAGTAGTGTAGGCCTTAGTGGGGTTTATATTACTATTTATTGTTTTTCTCTGTCATCTTTCTCATGTTGGATTTAACATTGGCTGGACAGTGGCAGTTTAGGATCATGGTGGGGTTTCGGGTTGTGTAGCTGTGTGATGGTTGAACCGCAGGTGCTTTGGGCAGCGAGTCATTGAGCCAGTTGTTCCACCTTTGTGTGTGTTATGGCATCCAATATAGTGCTAGTGTAGTGTGGCAGTTGTAGTAAGTGTATCCTTTAATGGGCTGTATATACTCGCAATCATGCAGCTTTTGGGTGGTTTGGGTTTAGAAATGCCCAATACTCTGGGGTACACAGTTTTGTGAGAGGCCATGAATTCTCATGGTGTCTGCTTGGGTTAGATTATTTGGTTGTTTGGTGTTTCTCAGGCTGTGCCTCCTTTCACTGGCTGTGTGGAGCTGAGGTTTGTTTGCTCCAGGTTGTGGGGTAGGGGGTTTGAGTCATACACAATGGCAGCATGGGGCCATTATACTCGTTAAGGTCAGTTTATCACTGTAGTGGATACTATGGTTTGTGGTAGGTCTTTGCATTTTTTAAACACTGCCATACAATTGAGTTTGAGTAAATAAGTTTCAGAAAAGCTTGCTACCACAAAAAAGTTTTTTTTTTGTTTTTTGTTTATTTATTTATTTTTCTTTTTTGTTTTTTTTTTGTTTTTTTTTTAAACATTGCTCTAAGTTTTCAGAGTGGAACAATTTATGATTCGTTAGTGCTGGGGTTGTACTTAAGGGGATGGAGAAGTGGAAGTCTAAAAGGAAGTGAGCAAAGAGGGAGGGCTGATCTTTGGAATTAAGAACTTCTGCAGTCTCTCATCATACTAGTCAGCTATCCTGGTTTTCACAGAGTTCCAGAATTTTGCCTCATGTTTTTGTACTGTTCGTCATGAATGTTATTGATTTCTGACAAATCACTGAGGATTGAGGTTACTGGGTAATGGCGCAGACTTGTGTTTCAGACTTCACATCCCTTGGGGAATGCCAGCTGACACAGATCCTGTTGTTCTGGTGTCTTGCAAGGTTTATGAGAACCATCTTTGGAATTTGTACCTATTTTATGGTCTTTGTCCCCCATGGTTTTCTCTTTGTCCAAATTTATTGTGCTGGAAGTTTGAGTGGTATGTCTGTCTTGTCTAGAGAGATAGCTAGAGAAATACTTTCCCAAAGAGGCATGGTAAGCAATAGGGGGTCTGCTGAGTAAACAGTTATTAAGAATGCTCTGCATTTGGAGGAGGTGTCTTTGGAAATAGTATGAGCCAGTCAGAGGATGCCATAGATGTCTTGATCTCTTATGGCGGGGTGACGTGGGCAGGGTTGTTACCCATATGGTTTGGGAAGATGCTTGGTTTGGTAAAATTATCTATTCCCACAGGGATTTGTCACATCCAAGCTAAGATGCATGGGCAAGTGCTGTGCAACAGTGTAGTGTTATTCTTTTGACCACTGGAGTTGCTTTCTTCTGCTTTCCTGTAAGCCTTATTATTATAGCAAGTCGCTTTATTTATCACAGACTGTCCTGGCTAATTTTAATTCATGGATATCTGTTTGTTTGTTTGTTTGGTTGGTTATATTGTTAACCAGGATAGTGAATGGATATAAGATCCTTTGTAGACATGACCAGGTCATTGGCATATGCTAATGATGCTGGTTAATATAACGGTGTGTACTTGCATCATATAGGAATATTAAGACAAATTATTTGAAAATGTGTTTACTTTGTATAAATGGGAAAGCTACGAATATTTCACAGTACATCTCAAAGAATAGAAAACAGGGGAAAGGGGAAAAGAGGCAAAATAATTAACCAATATTCCTGAAATAGGAGTATTTCTAAACAAAAATATCTTTAATACATCTTCTGTAATCTGCATCATATCACACTAGATAGTAGATTTGTAGGAACTTGATATGAAACCATAGTACAGTTTAATGTTTTATTACACTAATAATTTGTCTATGATTTCTTCGAGGTTGTAAAGGATTAGATTTATTTGTCTCATTTCTGACAGTAGCTACATTTATTTCAGTTCCTAAAACAGCTGTACAATAAGAAATGGTAATTAACTGAGGACGCAAAATTTTGTGAAAGTGATTTGAAGTAACTCGTTGTCACCCTGATTGAAATAACTCCATTTGTATGTCCATTTTCTGCAGTGCACTGGGGAAAGTCATTCAGTTAGTTGTGGAAAGTAAGGACTATATTACAGTCCACATATATTATTTTGGTACATACTGAAATGGTTTAGCTTAACTGCCGAGACAGAACATTAATAAATATTTATTTTCTTCTAATGTACACTGCACCTGTGATCTAAACAGACCCTTTACCCTTGCTTCAGTGATTGCACAGGGACATTCTTGCAGTGCTTGCTTACATAAATGATCCCAAGGCTGTTTTATTATACAAGTTTACTTAGTCCATATAGTGCTGTATAGGTTCTATATGGAAATCAAGAGGTGACCCAGGTATACTGATATTTAAATTATCCTTCGTCTGCAGTAATTAGTTGCAACATACTCTAGTTGGTATTTCACTTTACATTCTGTGTTTTAATGTGGGTCACTGAATTTTTTTTCCGCTTTATGTTCCTTCACTGTCTGTCAAAGGATTTGATGGGGGTACAGCAGTGTCAGGTTGAGGCTAGGGGAGGCAGGGCACTGTAAAGGCTGTAGAGTTCAGGAATGAGGTAATCCCTTGACAGTGCTTAATGTCTTTAAGAAGTTTTGTTTGGTGTGTGTGCAGAGGATTTACAGTGGTATTCTTTTGCAGGTGGGAAGTAGTTGGTGGCCTGAAAGAATTAGATTTGTAATGTGATGTATTTTGCTGAGGTTGGATGTTCATGCTGATGGAGTGGTACACAATGAGGTCGCAGATGCATGAGTGCAGAGTGGTATCGGTTGGTGGCTGGAAGGTGATGGATTCTGCAGGCTTGGATATGCTAATCACTAGAGTGGTGTGCAATGAGTTTGTGGTTAATCCTGCATTTTAGGTGCTCATTAAGGCATATCGGACTGGTGCAGTTTGGGAGTAGTATGGAGGCAAGTGAGGCTGAGGTCTGCCAGGGGCAGGGTAGTGAAAATTGGGGGGTGTTTGTGGGAAGTTGTAGTTGTCTCCAGGTGGGGTGGAGTTGTGATGGGACATTAGATTGGGATTTGTGAGTGTGGTAGTTTGCTTTGTATTCTCCTGAGGAAAGCCTATGCAGATGGATTGATCAGTGGTCAGTGCTACTCTGAGAGCATAGCACTATACTTCTTTGCATTTGGCATCAGGGGCACACAAGCAGAAGGATGTATGTGATTTTGTTCCATTTTGATGATAGTAGAAAGGTTTGGCAGAGCATTGTAAGGTTATAAAGATCTTACCTCTCAAGTCCCTGCTTAGACTTATCAAGGGTATCAGAACTTGTTAGGGATTTTAGATGTATGTTTAGGCTTCAAAAGGCCTAGTGGTCATTAGCCTAGTAAACACCTATGCACCTATAAGTTGGGGTATTGTTTTACCATTGTGGTGCCTTCTAGAGCATTCAATGGTGATGACCTTTTGGCACATGGATAGGGTTGCATTTGTTTACAAATGTAACAGGAGGTGTTTGGATGGGAGCATAAATTATGTTGGTTGGCTTTGGCTTGCTGGACGAAAGGATGATTGGGGGGATGTTGAATATTTGGAGTTTTGATTTAATCTGGTGTTGGAGGTTCAGCAGGAGTTGGGAATTACAATTCACTTCATCTGTCTAATATGGCAGTGATATGGGTTGTGTTAGACTTGGTGGGTTAGGTTGTGTTTGGGTTAAAGACTTACTGCAGGTGTTTGGGGCACCTTTTATAAGGAAGGCTTATGGTAGGGCATTGGCAGATTGGTTTAATTTGTGTTGAAGAAGTTTGAGGAACCTTTTATAAGTAAGGCATTGGGTATTGACAAGATAGGTTTTTGAGGGTTGACGCTGACAATTGGAGGTTTATGGGGCTATAGTTCATGTGGCATTTATTTTATGGATGTCTTAAAGCCATTCTGGTGGTGCTTTGTTGGTCAGCAAATGTTATGATGGTTGCTTAAATGTTTTCTTGTTTATACTGGACAGATGGTGTGATGGCAAGATTGCTATTAAATTGATGTTGGGAAAGGAAAGCTGATTTCGGTCATTATTATATACATTGAGCAGTATATTGGGGTTCCAATTAGGCATGATGGTATGCAATTTCCCTTGTGTTTTACATGGCATTGGGCTTAGTGTTCAGGTGGTATAATTGGCAGTTAATAGCCTGGGAATCATAAAAGAAGCTAATATTGGTACTTAGGATAAGTGAGAGTTTAGTTAATATACAGAGGTTATGCAAGGTTATGGTTATTATTTTAACATTGGAGAAGGGTCATTGATTTAATCTCTGACCTTTAGGCAATTGGCTTCTTTGGGTATTTATATGATAAGGCTTTGGGAGGTGATGACAGGGATCCAGTTTGTTTTAGATAGGATGGAGTACACCCAATGGTGTTTGGCTTTTCCTCTTGTGTGGTTAGGTCATAGGAGGTTTTGGTAGGAGGGAGGGGGAACAGCCTGGTCAGGCTGGTGGGCAGAGGAGAGATGCAGGTTTGCTCCCTTATGTTCCCCCTCTGGTGCTGGGTCTTCATTTCAATGAGTTGGGAAAGGAAAGTGAGCAGTTGGACGCTGCTTATTTGGTTGGATGTTTAATTCAATAAGTGGTAAATGAACTGAGCAATGGGACACTGAGTCATAAGTAAATAAGCGAGTGGAGGTAAGGACACTGCTTATTTTGGTTGTATGTTTAATGCAATAAGTGGGAAGTGAAATGAGTTATGGGACGCTACTTCATACATAAAGTAAGTGAGCAGAGATAAGGTCGCTGCTTATTGGGTCAGGGCTGAGTGAGGTCATGATGCCCTAGTTAACAGTTATATGGATGTTTATGCTGTGATTAATGTCAGCTATACTATGCTTATGTTGTGATTAACAAATATTATTGGTTAATGAACTTACCTTTATGAAGTTTAATAAAGGTCATCAAATGTCATTCGGTGTGATGTGTGTACATTGAAAAGGACCGGGACAATAGAAGTTGCTTCTGTGATAAAGACAGCATAAATGAAAGTTCTGAGTCAAGTGTGTGTATAGCAGACCTGGTAAACATGTTGAATCACATATTGTATAGTATATGTAGATCAAGGTTCAAGTCCCACTTTTATCTTTTAGTGATGAAAACTAATAATCACTTTTTTTACAGTAATTGAATTGAGCTTTGCTAGTCCCATTTCCATATTGCTCACATCCATGCAAACATGATGTAATGGCCCAAGCAGCAAGCAGACATTGCCAGTTTCATAAATGATACATTGTTACATATTTTGCTTTTCATTGAACAAACATGCTAAGCGGCATTGGGCTGCAGTCAGCAAGCTTCCACAACACCTGCAGTTCGAGAACACCTGCAGACAACAAACAGACATTGTCAGTTTCAAAATGGATACATTGTAATGTGTAGACTTCCACCATGCAAACATGGTAAGTGGTACTGCATGGTTGTCATCACACATGCACAGTAATAAATGTGAAAATATACAGGTGTTTCCTGTTTCTTCTTGTGTAACAAGTGCAGTGTTAAAGGCTACAATATAGGTGAGCCATGTGCTAATCCAGAAAATGCAAAAGTTTTATTAATGCTGTTCTGCTTTGTAGAAAACTTCACAATAGAAAAATAATTACACATACAAATAAGTATTTATAGTAGGTGCACTGCGCATGCACAGGATATGATATATATTAAATGTCTAACTGTGGGTATTAGGACAATTATCATACTACAATTAAACATTTATTTTCTGAATTTTATGTCGCACACATACATGGTTAACCACACAACTCATTAATGTGTATGTGTAACTAATGAGCATGTCTGACAAATAAGTTATCAGGTGCAATGAGCATGCTGTAGTGATGACTTTAAAAAAGTACACCTGTTGCTCAGCCTTCTCTGTGGCAACTGCTGTAAATTAATGTCTACAATACATACTAACCAAGGTTCTGATCTAACACTCTCCAAATTTTATTAAAAACTAAAGAACAATGTAAAGATGATTGTAAATAACAATAGCTATGTATAGCACTTGAGATCATATGAATTATATGTCTGACTGAGGTTATACTGTCAATTATGTTTCTGTACTTAAAAGTGTCTACATACTTCAGTGATAGTCAGATATACATAAATATAAAACCAGAACCTTGTCAGGTCACACACATACATGGTTAAGCACTCACTCTTTCATGTGTCTGTATAATTAATGAGCATGTCTAACAAGCACTTCTTCTGTGGCAAGGATGAAAAAGTACCTCTGTATGGGACACTTTGTTCAATATATTTCCATAATGATATTTTCTAATTTCTGTGAAGACCTGGGGATGGTTGGCCTTTAGTTTTTTTTTTCTTTTCTTTTTTCTCTAGCTATACCATGTTGACAGCCCTTTACTATACATGCTTCTTTTCTATCTGGGTTTACAAGTGTATCAGATTCTTCCCTTTTCAGTTTTTCTTCATTTTATCATACAAAGTTAAATATCATGCTTAACACAATATGGGCAATTAGCATGCTTGTGCATAGTTTACTTTTTCTTAATTACTGTTTGTTATAATCTGTTTGTTATAATCATCTATTGTTTAACATTTCATCCTCACGAATGCATAAGTGCTATGGTTATATAATTTCCAATGTAGTTGTTAAAATTATTGTCAATAAAGCTATTTAAAAAAAAGAAAATCACCTCTATGAAAGAATAAATTTTGTCTATTTTGCATAGGTTTGAATTACACATTCTACTAATTACTTTTATCACTGTGTAAAGCCACACAAAATATGTGGCAGGTCATAAAATGTGTACACCCAATACATATCTGAAAAGTTAAATCAACTAACAGGTACAGAAGCAACCAACTCATAAACTAATGGCGATGGTCACATTATCCTTCCTGTGTCATAAACTGTATTGCTCTCTGTCTGGGACTGTTGCTCTCCATTTAATATCAAGCAAATGCATTTGACATCATTGTGTGGGTTTGTCTCTTGGCTGTTTAATACAATATCACAAATATATGGGAAAAACTTCAGCTGTTGCTGTATAACCTGTACGTATGTGGCAGGAGCAAGAAAGGAAGGTGTCCACTTTAGGGCTCAAAGATGGGGTGTAGAGGAGTATAGAACATTCATTGGACTCCTTGTAAAGCACCACAACCATAGGCTATTGCAGGTGGGGGGGGGGGTGCTATACTAGGTGTCAATAAAAATCAGAGGCAGGGAGTAATCTTGCCTAGGCTGTCTCCAGTGTGACTGGCACTCTAAGTACTGGAGAGCAATGCAGGCACCAATTCAATGACTTGAACAGCCACAAGCAGGTACAACTCAAGTAGTGGCTGGATGAGTTTAGGACTGCTGACGTCCCACAGATGTGTAAGCACAGATAAAGATACTTTAACTTTCAATTATATAGAAACTAGATATAGCCGAGTGCATGCATAATGCTCTTCTCTTTTTGTCTTCTTTTTATTTTATAGTTACCCAGGAGATTACATCAAACAGATAATCCTGTGCTGAAAGTTTGGAAAGATTAAAAGAAGCAAGGGCATATATACATCACAAAATAATAATTATTTTATCAGAAGTATTGTTCTTCTATCCATTAGTCACAAATTAAGCATGCATATCTTAACTGTTAAATCAAACATGCCTGCTTCATTTTGTAGCTCAAGGTGATTATAATAATCAATTGCAATAGTATATTCAGATGTTGTAGGTTCAAATCCTACAGGTAACAAATATATCATTAAATAATTTAAAAATATTACATAATAATTTAACTAAATTGGCATAAATGCCATTCTGTTAACTTAATCTTTATTATTTGAAAAAGCATATGTGTAATATATGCATATTACAAAGATTACTTGGAACAATTATCAGTCTCAGTTTGTAGATTTTACAAAGTATAATTAAAGTGAAAGTAAACATATATTTATTTTGTAGTAATTTATTGTGACATATGACTGTTCCAATTACCTTTTTTTCCTCTCTCTTACAACACCCCTTATCTCTCACTTTTATTTTTATATGTGTGGTCACAAAACTCTGAGTCATCAATTTATAAGAACTGACAAAATGTTTTTCAGCACAGGAAGGTATGCCAACCAGTGCTGCTCAGCCAGCCACCCCTCCAAAGGCTGCCATACCAACATCCAGCACATCTGATGCCCAACCTGGCAGTACTGCCTCTGCCAACCCTGCACTACCTAGGCCCTCAACATCAGGTAGCATTACGCAGGCAGCTAGTGCAGTGGTACCCTCTGGGAGTATTGGTGGTGAAGGTGATTTTGTCATGCTCTAGAAGAAGCCAGGCATAATGTGTGAGGTTGTGGAAAGTATCACTGGTGCACACCTCAATTGGATGGAGAAGATACTCACTGAAATGCTTGGGAAAAGAAAATGTCAAGTACTCCAACAGCAAGATCAGGAAGGGGATGGTGATGACAATTCTGAGGGTGAGGAATAGATTCTCATTGTCCCCATGCTTGATGGGTATGGGACTCTGATGTCTTCTCTCTATCTCTACTCATGGTATCCCCAAATGTTTGGGTCCATCACCATCCCTGTCTTTGTCTTGTTTGTCCTCTTTGTCTACAACCACTTCCTCATCTACCCTGCTTTCCTGACTCTGATATACTTACATCCCTTAACCAGCATTGCTCTCTTACTGAAATAAAATTAAGAAATTGCGCACCTGTCCCACAAAAAAAAAAAAAAATCATCCTATACATAGCTTTCCACTTCACACATGTGGCTCCTCAACACACTTGATTTGGTCCAATTGGCTATATAACATTACTGCATTGCTGTCACCCATCTTTGTTGAGGTGACTGTCCAAATTCATATAATATTCTATACATATTCATTTTACAGTGTTGAAGAAGTGGATAGTTATGGTTATTTTCTAATTTCCTCCTGCACATTCCTATATTGCTTTCCACTTTTTCTTCCCCCATCTTGCCCCCCATTTCACCACTTTCCTATCAAGCCCATCTTCACACCTTTAATCTAGTCAAAAAATAGAATTGCATACCATATACATGCTCCCTTATGAAGCCCTTCACTTTTTGTCCTCTAAGACTCTTCACAGTTTGGAATTCTGCACCAATTCCAAGCAACAGTGAAAATCTCTTCATGTCCTATGGCATAGAAAGGTTACCTCCGTGTAATGCTGCTTAAACCTGCTACACTAAGAAACACACAGCTAAAGCAGAATAAAGCCAATCATTTTAAATATTTCCTATAATATATATTTAGATGGATGAATGTATAAATATGCCAAGCCATTTGTGTACTGTTGCCATAAATCAGTTGAGTAGTGTTCATTTTTATAAAGTACTTCACTGAAGTCATTCCTTCTTACATTTGCAAAAATTATAACATGTAGTTATTTAATTACATCCAGAATACATGCATTAAAAAAAATCAGATTGAGCTGGATTGGAACCCTATATAATTTCTGATACAAAAAAAAACAATTACTGCTGTAACACCAATTGCCCCAGAGACCAATAGGCAGCAGGTGTTTTTCTTACCTTCAGTACTGTCCAAAGTGCTAACTGCTGAGATTGTTTGCATGGAGGAAGGTGAACCAATAGAGCTATCATTACTTTCTCAATACAGCAGAGACCAATGTTTCCTCATCATGTAACTCCACGCAAACAGGAAAAGCAGTGCTAACAGTCCTTCATTTCATAAAAATTCTGACAAAATATTTGCAATATAAATTATGTTATGAACACCATAGTGTCTCTCAGCTATTTCTACCATAGCTGATATGCATAAGTACTTCTCAAATTCAAGTAGTAGTCATGAAATCTAAATCTTGCATGCTCAAACACTTTGCCATCAATCGTGCAAACCAGCTGCTTGTTGATGTGCTATGGAAAGAACTGGTTAGGTTCATAGGTTAATAGGTAGGTACTAGGCTATTAGCCCTAGGGCCTATATAATCCTAGCCAAAAAGGTACCCTGGCTTTCACCACCCAAGAAAATTATTTTCCTGTGCCCCTGTCGAGCAGAGCCACAGAAATGATCCCCGGGGTGAATTTCCTATTTCCCATCCAATCATCAAATTTTTTCTTGAAGAGTGCTAATGAGGAGCTCTGTTTGACATAGATAGGTAGTCTGTTCTAGAGTATGGGAAGTGTCTGGGACAGGAATCTATCCCTCCAGCATGTTCTGTTTATTGTGATGACAAGGTTTAGGACCCTAGAGCGTGTAGCTCAGAGGGATTGGGATTTCTTTAAGTGGAGCATGTCCAACAGCTCTGAGTTTGATATAGCTTTGTATGTTAGGCAGAGATCGCCACTGAGTAGGCCATATGCGATGGAGTAAAGCTAGAGTTTTTTTAGATGGTCTGCATAGGCTATCTGGTTGAGGCCAGTAATCCTCTTTGTGAGGTATTTCTGTGGCCTTTCCAGTTGTTGTAGATGTCTTGTGAGGTACATACCAAAATGGGTGTTGTACTCTATAATGGGTCTAATTAGTGATGAGTAGAGGGGAACAATGATCTCTTTTTTTCTGGATGAGAAACCTTTTGTGATGAGGTGAGCCATGTAGAAGGATTTCCTGACCACTGTGGCAATGTGATTATCAAAGGAGAGACTATTGTCCACCTGTGTCCCAAGTTCTCTTATCACACTTTCAGTGTTAAGTAGACTACCACTTATGTGGTAGTTCATGGGTACAGAGTTTTTACCAAAGGGGATGACAATACACTTTTTGGCATTGAGCTTCAGGCCATGGCTTTGACGCCAGGCATCTGTCTCAGTGAGGCCCTTTTGTAGTATGTCCACATTGTTAGGAGTTTTGATTATGGCTCCTAGTTTGCAGTCATCTGCAAACTTTGTTAGCCAAAGACCTTCTGTGTTAGCCTGTACTTCAGAGAAGTAGATACCAAACAGGAGAGGACCCAGGACTGAACCCTCTGGTACTCCACTTGTCACTTGTCTGAAGTTGGATTTGGAGTCTGCTACGTTCACAGTGAGGGTTCTGTCCATGAGCCAGTTGGCAACCCATCTTGTGACATACGGATTTATACCTAGTTTAATGAGCTTATCTATAATTCCAGCATGGGTGATGGTGTTGAAAGCTTTGGCGAGATCTAGATAAGCTGTGTGAACCACCTTACCCTCATCTATGGCTTTGCTGACTGCTTCAAAGAAGTCAATCAGGTTTAGGAGACATGATCTGCCTTTTACAAACCCGAACTGGGTAGGGTCCAGAGTTTGGAGATTATCAATGTCTTTGTTTATGAGTTCTATGATGATATGTTTCATGGCCTTGCAGACCAGGCTCATCAGGCTAATGGGGTGGTAGTTTCCGGGGTCTGTCATGGCTCCCCCTTTGTGGAGTGGGATAACCATCATGGTGCACCATTCAGTGGGCACAAAGTCTGAGGTGAGGCTATGATTGAACATGGTACTTAGGTAGGGTGCCATTTCATTCTGTAGTTCATGTAGATCGCAGCCTGGTATATTGTCAGGTCCCATGGATGCTGTGTTCTTGGCTTTGGAGAGTGTGTTTTTTACCTGTGCAGCCATGATTACAGGAACTTTGCATTCTTCCGGTATAGAGATGGGCCCTCTAGTGGGTGAAAGGGGGGTAAAGTTAGCACTGAACCTATCTGCCAGGATGTTGGCAATATCAGTTGGTTCTGTATATTTACTGGCATTGTGCTGTAACTCAGAGCAGATCTGAGTGTTGTCATTGAGATTCTTGACATAGCTATAGAATGCTTTGTGGTTGTCTTTAGAGTCAGTGGCAATTTTGTTTTCATAACTAGCTTTGGAGGATTTTATGAGGGATCTCAGCTTCTTACTGAGGTTGACCAGGGAGTTCCTCCAGTCATGGGATTTTACTCTTTTTTGCAACAGTTTCTTTCTTCTGTTGTAGAGTTTGTTTATGGCAGAGGACCACTAGATTGGCTTCCTTTTTTGGAGGATAGCATCTTGGTTCTATTAGGGATAGCATGATCCATGCACTCGTGAAAGTGCTTATAAAGTGCATTTGTTTAGGATTTAGCAGTCGGACCTCTATTGTCAGTCTGCATGGGTGTCATGAAGTTTGACACTTCTGTCTTAAGAAGTGTAAAGTTGGCTTTGGGGAAGTTTTTTATGGTGGTTTCCCTAATTGGGGGTGGGGACGGGATGTGGATGTCTAGGGTGATTAGCTTGTGGTCAGATATGACCAACAAGGAATTGACCTCTGGTGTGGAACACAGGTTGCCCATGTTAGTAATGACCAGGTATAGGATATTGCTGCCCCTGGTGGGGGTGTGAATAAGTTGATCCAAGGTGTTGGAATTTATGAATTCCAGAAAATGTTGAGCAAAAGAGTTGGTACATGAGTCGTTTTCCCAGTTAATGGTGGGGTAGTTGAAATCGCTCATTATTAGGGTGTTGGGTTGTACCCTAATACTTTCCAGTGTATCAAGAAATGAGGAGTTTGAATCCTGGGGCATGGTGGGGGGTCTGTAGCAAGCTACAATTTGGATAGTTGTCTTGCCCAGAGTTAGTTGCACTTGGATAATCTCGGATGCATTATGCTGTGCAACTAGCCTGGAGGTGTGGATATCCTTAATGAATATGGACACACCTCCATCTTTAGTGCTTCATTCTGGGTTAGGTGGCCGAAAGATGTGGTATGAATTATAGCCTGTTAATGCAGGGGTGCTCTCTGGAACTTTGAACCAGGTCTCTGTCACTGCACAGATGTTGATGTTATCCATTTTAAGGAGTGCCTCGAGTGAGTGCATT
The DNA here is from genome assembly GCF_019279795.1 of Protopterus annectens. NCBI lineage: Eukaryota > Metazoa > Chordata > Ceratodontiformes > Protopteridae > Protopterus > Protopterus annectens. The sequence continues at coordinate 1,204,537,437 of NC_056732.1, read as the reverse complement.
TTGAGGTTTAGACTTCTAGCATTGAGTAACATTACCCTCAGATTTTGCTTGCTTGTACCTGTTCTGGTGGTGAATTTGTCATTTGAACCTTGCCTAAAAAAGGCACTATAGGGTTGGCAAGAGCCTTAACAAACAAAGGGTTGGCAAGAGCCTTAGCCAGTATCCGGAATCCCAAGGGCAACAGGTGCAGGCCATCTCTGGCAAAGCATTGTGGTCTGTCGATCATGTCGTCCCAGGCAGACAAATACTGGATCCCCTTAGAATGACACCAGAAGCTTAGCCAATTATTTAAGTCAATCATTTTGTCCTTGTACTGTGGTATCATTCTGGATGATGGCAGGATGCTACTCAGGGCTAGGGTCATACCTGCCTGGGCTACAAGATTGGAGAGCTCCTCCATGTCTCTTTTCATGTAGTCCAGGGAGGTATGTCTCAGGTCATTCACACCAACATGGACAATGACAGTGTCATATTTGTACTTGTTACTTGTTGTGGAGTGACCTGAGTGCATGAGTTATGTGGCGGATCCTGGCACCTGACAGGCAGTTGACAGTAACTTTCTCCTTATTTAGCCTGGTGAGTGGAACATCAGTGTGCCTGACTATAGAGTCACCTATGACTAGAGTGTTGGGTACGTTGTTATGCCTTATGGGCTGTGGTTGAGTGGCACACTGAGTTTGTGGGCTATGTGTCATTTGGGTTGTGTTGGGGAGTGGAGTTTTCTTGAATTTCTGCTTTGGAGGTCCCTGATGCTTGGGCAGGTTTTTATTGACAGCCTCCATGAATGTAGGTGTGTGTTTTGTGTTTCTATGTTTGTGTTTTGGTGGTTTAGGTTTTGAGGGACTTTGTGATGAGTGTGGTGTGGTGCAAGTGTTTAACGCCTCCTCTTGACTTTCTAGTCCAGTCTTGGGTGAAGAGAGCTTTGCTTCCATTTTGGCTATATAAGTACATCTGTCACAGGTTGTAGTGTTGGGTTGTAGGAAGATAGCTTTGTCTGTGTAAATGAGGCAATTGCTGCATTGCCCCAAGATGCCCAGATTCATCAGGTACACAGGAGAAATCACCAGGAGCTGACCCTTAGACATGCTTGGATAGGTGCTTATTTATTAAGTACTAAAAACTGCTTTCATCTAGACAAGTGAGGAAAGTTGAGTGCTGTAGTAATTTTCAGCTTATTTAGTGCTTACAATGAGTTCTGAACAAGTGCTGAGTTCAAAGAAACAGATTTGAGTGCTGAAACTAGAAAACTGGCTAGTTCTAAGAAACAAAATTAAGCTAGAAGGCTTCTCTCCAACACAGAAAGGCTTGGGGGCTCAGAAGCCTACAAACAGTCTAGACCACTTACAGGAAAGGTGGGAAACAAGATAAATTTTTCTTTTTTTCTTTTCCAGATGCTCTCTTTGTACATAGTAGGTGTGCCTGAAATCAGAATATGATCTCACTGCACTCAGTTGAGTGATCAAATGAGATGGGCCCGGAAGGAGTATCCAAACACAAATTTACAAGAGGGTTGGGCAGTTTCAAAGCCACCCATATTGATACCAAAACAAAACCAGGGAGGGTGGGTTTTGACTAACTGAAAAAACTGTCAAAACTTCCAGTTCAGTTAATATTCAATGCAACACAAATAAATCAATTAAAATGCCGTATTATTTGAAAAAAAGTGCAGATAAAAGGTACTTAAATTCAGTTGTACAGCCAGTTGAATACAGCTAGATCTTAGCTAGCCAAAGCTCAGGTTCTAAGCAGAAAATATTCCAAAATGTACCACTTAAATAGGCAGTAACAGAATACCAATGAATGAGACTATCCCTGACTGCAATTACTGTCTATGCAGGAATTCTAACAGGCAATAAAATCTAGCAAGCCCTAACTGAAAAAAACAGAGTCAAAACTTTCAGTTCAGTTAATATTCAATGCAACACAAATAAGTCAATTAAAATGCTATATTATTTGAAAAAAGTGCAGATAAAAGGTACTTAAATTCCCTTATATGTCCAGTTGAATACAACTAGATCTTAGCCGGCCAAAGCTCAGGTTTTAAGCAGAAAATATTCCAAAATTTATCACGCCATTTATAAGTATGTTTACTGCCCTGTTACTCTTCATCACAGTATAATGCATGTAAAAACACAACCAAAGGAAAAACACTTGTTACTGACTGAACATGTATTTACACAGATTCACTTGTGTCCTGCACCTATGCACTTGAAAATGGGTATGTTTGTAGGAGTTCCTAAATATCAACTACACAACAAAAGTAAATGCATTTTTACATCATCCAAACTTTTGTGCTGACAATACACATTAAGCTTGTCTTATACCTTACTTTAATGTGCATATCAGTTCTTTACAAATATGAACACATGTACAAACACAGCTACATCCATGCTGATCACAAAATGTATGTGTCTGTATGCGACACAACATACTGAGAAACAGCTGTATAGGTCTCAGTTCTGATACATGCATTCCTGACAGCTTCTAGTTTGAGATGTTGTCTTTTAAGGAATACCTGCTAGTTGGAAACACAACAGGAAATAGAAACTCCACACTTTGCACATCACTCTAATAACAGGCTATTTTATCCGCATCATATAATGATGATGGCATCATCTATATAGACCACTATGAAAAGGCAAAAACATACTTCAGGTATAATTGCTATAATTAACTACTGTGTTCTGCAGATGGAAACACAATATGCACATGTGGGTTGAATTGCCACAGCAGCCACATTATGTGTCTGTCTCTATGTATATGCAGTGTCAGATGGACATAAATCTGTACCCTACTATCATTGATCCAGAACCATGCAGAACTAATATATTGACAGTTGTACTTGCCTTCCAGGCTATTTCATACAGGCCTTCCAAAGTGAAGATATCATCCACTATAAGTTGTCCAACAGCAGTGTAAAAGTCAGACTTGTTCTATGGTGCTTGTTGTAAGTACTGAGTTCTCTAGCTGGTGTAACTAGGTAAGTAGGGGATCTAATCTCACTTTATTGAACTGGTGTGTGTGTGTGTGTGTGTGTGTGTGTGTGTGTGTGTGTGTGTGTGTGTGTGTGTGTGTGTGAGTTCATTCAAGAAATCCATACATTATCAATTTTAGAACAGCAAGTGAGTCCACAGATATGTCAGACACTATTCTGAACATCTTCTTTTAGCATACACTGATGATGTCATCCTGCATAAAGTGCACTCTGACATTATTCAAGTCAAACTTGTGCTGTAGCAGTAACTTTAAGTACTGTGTTCTCCAGTTTCTGTAACTAAATATTTAGGGGTTTTAGTCTGACAACAGGCAACTTGAGAGTATATTAATTCAAATAACTTTTTGAGACAATTTTACACTGCGATGTGACTCCACATCCATGTCAGACTCCTCTCATCATGTTTGTCTCAGCATACAACGATCCTATCATAATCCATAAAGTGCAATGTGATAGTGTTAAAGTCAAACATATGTGGTGGTGCTACTGTTACATTGTATGGAATTTAGCATCTATGCCTACACTGGTTTAATGTTCATATCAGACCCAGTCTACTACTGTGTGTGTGATTGGTGGTACATTATGGTCATTGTATAACCTTTTGAATTGTTTTTCATTTCAATACCACCTAGGAGATCTTTTAACCTAGCTCCATGCATCCAACATCCCTTTTATTCCTCTGGCCACATGACATCCTTCCTGCAGAGGAGTAGAGGATGCCCTCCTGTCAAAGATGTATGCGTACATCATGAAGAAGATTCCTTCTATGAGCCTTTGCAAGCCATCTCCAGACCACTGGATGTGTGATTGCTAATTCTGCCATGGGGTGGTGCACATGTCACATATGGAGAGACGTCATGTAATACAATCAAAGAAATGCACACATAGCCTTATTATCTTCCATCATATAGATATAGTAAGTTTACTTTAAATGTTATAATAATGTCTAGGATTTTATGTGATGTTGGTCATTAGGTTATTAAAGACCTATGACCCATTGTATATTTCACATGTCAATGTTGCTGTGTCATCATGTGGTATGTACAGTAGGCCTACAAGAATGTATTACAATATGTGATGTGAGGTAATGTATTTATGGCTGCTGCTGACCTTTCATTACACGTTCCTTTCACAACAGCTGTAGTAATATGCTTCCCAAGAACTGTTGACAGGGGATGATACAGTGTATATTGTTGGCTTATTAAGGCATGTGATTTTGTAGTGGAGCAGGTAAACATTCTATATAGTTCTTATTCAACCATCATAGTGAGATTTCCAGTATGGCACAGGTGTGCATGTTTATACCTACATCATTAAATGCTCTGTGATATATATCAATTTAACGTCATACTGATTACATGGGCACATTAATCTTGTATTATCCACATGTTGTAATACTGTGATATACACAAAAATATCATGTCTTGATTAATTTGCTATTCACAAGGATTATTGAGATGTTCAGTAGCACCACTATGTGACTGTCAGTATATGTGTCAGTGAACGTTCTGCATGAGCCACAACCAACTCACTTGCATCCTTATATGGCATCAGACCTCTCAAACACAGCTTTCCCATGAAACACATATAGGCATTTGTTGTGCAGTTAATGTAATTATGTGACATTGTTACAGTTGTATAGCTGTGTGAACAGTACCACTGTACAGCATGTGATGCATAACCAAGGATGTATTTGGAGGTCTTTTTACAAATCATTTATTTCAATACATATAAAATGCTAATTGGAATACAGAACTAAGCACAGATCTGTGTGTGTAGGCCACCAGACATATGCAACCGGAGGTAACAGACAATCCACCAGCTGACAGTTTGTCTCACATGTCACCCCCCCCCCCATCACCACTGGCTATGAGCCAAAGTATACATGCAAACATTACTCAGTTTATCTTCTGAGGAGATCAGCTCATCTGTGTGGTCTCTAAGGCTAAAAACACAGAATCATTGTGCCCTGACCACATCCCATGATACCTGTAGTGTGGCTTAAAGCCTGACCAAGCAGACACAGTTGGATAGCAACTTAAACATAAACTCTGCACAGCCTATCTTCTTGCAGAAGGGTATACAGCAACAGTCAACTGTCTGAACGCAGGGACTTACAGACTCATACTTCTGACTCTCTTCATTTGTGAGGCAAACCAATGAGTCATCATGGACCTTATCAAAAAGGACTTAGGTAATCCCCCAACTGTGTAACAAACCAATATTTGATTTGTTTAGGTTACATCATGTCTGTTAAATCTGTTTGATATCTTCAAGAAGGTCACCAAGAGCATGCATGAGGAAAAGACCTTCATCCGGTGTGACTTGACCTGGCCAAGGCATTTGACACAAATCTACACCCACGTATTATACAGAAACTGTCTAAAGTGGGCATAAACACCAACGTCACCAAGTAGGTAGATGAATGGATCACATACGGGATGCATAATGTTGAAGCATGTGAAGTGTGGAAGTGTGTGAAGTCACATCTAGCTAGAGTCCTGAACCAGGTCTGTACCTCAGGATTCTGTACTAGATCCTTTCCTGTTCAGTATTTAAGTCTCAGAAGTCAAGACAAATTTACACATCTTTTGTCTACACAGCTTTGTGGGTAACTGCAAATTGTGGACAATCATTGAATCCAAGAATTGTATTGCTATAATACAGAAATAATAACACACACAAAGGATTATAGCCAGATCCATGGAGACACAGTAGATGAGCAAAAATCATGATTAGCAAGTTTATGAAAGCAAATACACAAGGTAATCATAATATAGGCAGCACACTACTATGAGCTGACCGAGTGGAACATGACCTGGGTACTCAGGTAGATAGCAACTAGAACTTCTATCAGCATGTGCCCACAGTGGTGACAAATCCCTTGTATGTAGTACATCTCCTGAGTATGTGCAAGCCATCCACATCAAAGAACATTATAATCCCATTGCTCTCACCCTCAACACACCAATAATTGAGCACAATGCACCCTTTTGCATGTACCTCACCACACATCTTCCAGGGATGATTGACTCAAGTATATCACTTTTGTCACAATGAATATACACACATCATTTTGTTCATACCTAAGTATTCTTCGTGATGCATAACTATTAGGGGTTGAGAGTGCAGTACTCCCTTCAAGGTGTTATACAATATGCATGTGTGATACATGTTCCTCTGATGCAACCAGTAAATACATAGCTCTTTGACAACATTGATGGCATGGGTTACATTGTTACAAATGTGGATTGGGGCATATAATTGTCATGCAAACTTTTCAACTAGTCCCTTGCAATACATCCAGAAAGTGGTAATTTTTGAGGAAGATATGCTTGATTACCCATATAGATCACTGAATAATCATTACAGTTATACATGTGTGTTCATTCAGAACATGTATAACAAGTCAAAATAACATATGCAATGTCAGTGACACAGATTAATTGTGGTATTATTATGATATTGTCCATGACTGTGCTTGCTTCTGTCTGCTGTTTTCTGTGAGCCTGTTGCTATGTGTCCTAATTGGTTGAGGGGTCTATATCAGTTAATTGGACGCACTATTCCACAAACACCTCTTCATTGAATCCATTTAACCATTACATTTGAGTGATGCCTACAGGTGCATCTGCAGTTAACTCCTACTGACTCCTCTAGGTGTCAAATATTGCTTGTTCATATTTGCATCAATAATTCCAAAACCATGCTATGTTCAAGGTTTTATAAGATTTCATCTTAAAGCTCACACAATGGCAAACTCAGCTGCACTAATATATGACATCTGTCTAGTGCAAGTAAATAGATATTAACTTTTGTTTTTATGATATTAATTTATTTACATATAATTTTCACATTTTTCTAAATATATCAACAACCAAGTAAGACAGACAGAACACCTTAGCGTGATATGAAAGCTCTCAGCTAGATGAATAAAATGCTGCTGACAGTATGTGTGTAATGTGTTGGATGGCACAGTGGTGCAGCAGTCGCATTATTGCCTCACAACAAGAGGTTCTCCAGTTCGATTCTCAGCTAGAGTGTCTTTTGTGTGGAGTCTACATGTCCTCCCTGCATCCATGTGAGTTTCCTCTGGGTGCTCAGGTTTCCTCCCACATTACAAAGACATACATCTGGAGTGTTTCTCCTCTGGCCTCTGCCGAAAACTGGCTTTGTTCAAAGTTGAACTTTTCCAGTAAACAAATGTTAAATAATAAGTAAATAAATTTAAGTGGTTGTTGAGGTGCTGTAAGTTGTTTACAAACTATTACACATGTAATGTTTACTGTGACTTATAAAATGCAGTTTAATACCTAGAACCTAAAGAATACTACCACTATAAAAATAGCTTGTGCTGAAGAATTTGTCATTTATACTTCTTTCATAACCCCTGTAGTTCCAGAGATATGAATATCTGTTTTAAATGTGAGTAAATAATTTGATTCAAAAGGCTTAGGCTCTGCACATTGAAAGTTAGAGTGCAAACTTTCTGAACTCCATTGGAGAGAATCAGTTAAACGAAATGTAATCTGTTGAATGATTGTTTAAACTAAATACTTTCCCGGGGAAATCAACCACTTGGCCAATCCAGCGACCACAACAAAAAATGTGCTATTTAAAACCCACCCTGGTGAGGGGCTATGCCCCCCACACACTCCTAGCTAAATATACCAACTCCGAGATCACACTACAGTGTAGAAAAGGGCAAATCCCCAATGATGGCCCACTGTTTTATCCCCCTGGAAAAACTTTGATAAAACACTCATTCGACAGAATAGGATTTCATTTAACGGGGTTCGACGAAGAGGTGTTCAGGGAATAGTGTGGTTGAATAGCTGATAGGGACCCTTGGTTGAGACATATGCTGAGATTACATTCATATTCTGGCAACTCATTTTGCACATCTTCACAATATGCACATACCCTCTAGTGTACAATTTCATAGGTTCATAGGTGTATACTAGGCTAATTACCAGAAGGGCCTTTTTAAGCCTAGCCATGCATCCCAGATCTCTGAGAAGTTCTGGTATCCTTAGTAAGCCTAAGTAGGAGCTTCGGAGGTGAAACATTTACAAGCAGGGGCCTGGGAGATGAGCCATTTACAGCCTGCCTGTGTCCATGAGAGACATAGGTGCCAAACCAGGGATGAATTTCCTGTTCCCCATTCAATTATCCAAGTTATTCTTGAATTGGATTAGGGTCGTACTTTGCTTCACATTGATGGATAGTCTGTTTCAGAGAAGGGGAACTCTCTGTTATTCATACTTCTCTCTCTAGCTGGTCCTATATATAACACATGCATGGTTTATGCCTTTGGAACAGGTAATCCTGGTGCTGTTGGTTTTGCCATTATGTAAGAGGTCTATCAAAGTGGGGTCTGACAATGCCTTGTATGTCAGGCATAGATCTCCCTTCAAAAGTCTGTAGGAGACAGAATACAAGGACTGGGCCTTGAAATAGTCTGCATAGGTCATGCTAATTATGCCCTATATTCTTTCAGTGAGGAACTTCTGTGGATATTCCATTTTTTTGGTACATACCAAAGCAGGCATTGTACTCAGAGATAGGTCTGATAAATGCTGAATACACTGGAACAGTAACTTCCATGGAACTAGATGCCATATTTTTATTTATAAGTTGCACAACATAGAATGATTTCCTCATTACTGTGGACATGTGATGGAAAAAGGCTAGATTACTGGCTATGTGTGTCCCCAAGTCCCTGACTACTGGGTCAGCTGTTAGGGGTGTGTTGTCAATATGATATTTATCAGGGGTGAATGACTTGCCAAAAGATACTATTATGCATTTCTTAGCATATTGATTTAGCCTATGGCACTGACATCAGTTGTTTGTCTGTGTCAGCCCTTCCTAGAGAACATTTGTGTCAGTGGGTGATTCAATGACAGCTCATAATTTGCAATCATCTGCAAATCTAGTCAGCCAGAGGCCATTGATGTTGGCCTTGACTTCAGAGAAGTAAATGCCAAAAAGGAGCAGTCTCAAGACCAGTCCCCGAGGGACTCTGTTTTTGACTGGCCTATTTATAGAGGTGGACTGCACAATTCTAACCTCCTGGGTCCTGTCTGTGAGCCAGCTGGCTATCCTCCAGGTGACATAAGGGTTTGTACCTAACATCTTAAGTTTGTCAACAATACCCAAGTGGGAGATTGCATCAAATGCCTTTGCCAGGTCAAGGAATGCAATGTGAACCATTTTGCTCTCATCCATTGCTTTGGTGACCTTCTCAAAGATGTCCACCAGGTTGAATAGGCATGACCTACCCTTGATTAAACCAAATTTGGTTGGGTCCAGACTCTAGAATTTTCCTTTGTCATTATTGATGAAGCGCATTTTATTGCGTGAAAGCGCTCATTTCTGTTTTTATTAATAAAAGATTTCTACCTTTTTCGTGGTGGTTTCAAGCAATTTTTAAGCCATCATGCCCATGATAATTTTTTCCATGGTTTTGCATATGAGACTAGGGAGACTTATAGGTCCGTAGTTTCCAGGGTCTGTAGATAACCCATCTCTGTGCAGAAGGATGGCTGCTGCTGTTCTCCATTCATGAGGCATGAAGCTTGTTTAGAGGCTACAGTTAAACAGCAATTCCAGATGGCCTAATAAATGATGTTTCATTCTGTTTAAAACGAATCCTGGGATAATGCCTGGGCCCATTGATGTAGTGTTCATAGCCTTAGAGGGAGCATTAAGGATCTGTTCTCTACTAATACCAGAGGGAGTTATATTTGATTTTATTCCCTTAAGGAATGTTGATGGGGAAAGAGGGGAAAAATTAGAATTGAATTTGTCAGCCAGTAGGTTTGCTATATCTTCTGGTTCAGTATAGGTGGCTCCATTTACAGTGAGCACTGCACACAACTGTATAGTGCCTTTGAGTTTGTGAACATTGCTAAAGAATGCCTTGTGGTTGTCTTTAGCCTGGGAAGCCAAATTTAACTTAAATTTGGCTTTGGTAGACTTTATTTGTCCTTAATTAATGTCCACGCTAGTGATCATGTCAGGGTGCCTATATCACAAGCAATCATCTCCCTTGATAAGTGGCCTTGTGGGATAGTTACATAATATACAATAACTGTGTGATGATATGCCTATACCCACACAGGAAGTGCAAACAGCAGTATGTACTGTATTATGTACATATGTGATTAATGTTCAAGCTACAACTGTCTTATCGTTTGGGTGTACGTAGATTGACATGCCTTTACCTGGTGTACATCAACATGTTTCACTTGTCCTTTTCCCCTTTCTTCATTTTTATCATTCATGTGTGTGGCCCTTTTCAATACACACACTTTCCCAGAAAAGCATATTTATAATGCAGTCTATGTGCCCATGATGACCACCACCAAACCTTTATTTCAGTATGCATAAAACTTGTTTGTACTGTACTCTGCACTGACTACACTTTCCTATAATGTGTTAGAACTGTATTCATTGCCTTAAATTGGACCAGGTAGTCATTTTGGCCACCCGCATATTCATGCAGAACTAGTTTGCCCGCGTTTGTATGTCTGAAAGTGTTTGTGCTGCTCTACATGGTTTCCTGGCTGGTAACAATATTGCTAGCCAAAATAACAATTTTGTAACCATGTAAGCACAATGTGAGACATGCATATGCAATTAGCATTGCTACTCGTCACGCAAACATGTAAACGCCATGTAGACTTTGCATTAAGCCTACACAGAGTTTATTGAATCCCCAGGAACTTTATTTTTGCTTTGCTAATGACCTGTTTGGTGTATCTAGGAAACATACAATTTTGTGTTATACTATTTCTGATGACCCACTACTGGACCAATAATCAAGGAGCCCCAGTTCTCACCACTGACAACAACAGGGGACATTCACTGTAATTCCAGATGCAGCTCACTGCATGAAGTGCAATTTCCCTTAAGAGCACATACAGACAACAGTAAGTCCTGGGCTGGTTTCTTCCTTTTTTCTCCAGATCCCCAGTAAGACATCCACTGGCACAATTATGAAGTTGAGTCCTTAGCCAGGGTTCTAAGCCAAGTCCTCTAACACTCTCTCTCTCTCCAACCAGTGCTTCATGTCTCTGCCCAAGTAGCTGACACACACACTCTTGGAGATTTGTTTTAGACACACACACACACACACACACACACACACACACACACACACACACACCTGGGGAAGGCTAACACAGGTTTACTAGCTATGCCCCCTTCTGCCCACACCATAAGGTAGTTGCCACTACCACCAGAACCCCTTATCAGCTACCTTAAGGCCCTTAACAAAGGGTGTCCAACCTTGCTGTGTGATATTAATACTAATACAAATGGTAGTTTGACCAATAGCAAGGCTATTAGGAGTGGCCCACACAGTGTTACCAAATAAATAAGCAAGTACTCTCAAAACGTAAATATCTCTACACAGATCAGCCACACTAAAAGGTTTAAATATATTTAATAATAAACAATAAAAGAACAAGACAATATAAGTATATATTCACAGTGACATCCAAGTTCAAAATCACGGGAAATATTTAAAATAACACTGCAGTATAGTCTCAAATAAATAAGGAAAAGCATCTCAACTAAGCTTTACTATATTACTGACTGCATCTAAGAGAATTACTATTCCCTAGTAACTTACTATTTGAGCAATGCAGATGTTGTGGTGAATGCTTCTTGTGAGGTTAAAGACCAAATACAGAATGCTCTGTCTCACACACAGACTTCTCAAATTACTATTTAAAATATTACTGCTGGGATAGCTTGCAGAATGACATCATTTCTGGTCATCTGACTCCTAGTTCCCATGCCAAAACCCCCACTGCTAGAAGCTGGCAGCATTTAGCATTTACTGTAAAAATATACACGCAAGGGCTTTTCCTCACATGTTTGGCAGAGCTGGAAGTCATAAAAACAATCATATTCATTCATCCTTCGAAAGTAGCAATTAGTTCACTCCAAGGACAATACAGAAATATTCCTAGCACAGACTATGTATCTAGCTGCATTGAATACTTGAGAGGTAGCCTCTTTATTGCATCCTATAATGTAATTTAGTTTCAGATATTTTTCTAAAATTTACTAGACTGAAGTTAACCTCCTGTACCCCAGTTTCCACTTTTAAAATACATACATTTAAACTATAACAGTAGTGCATGTACATTTCTGTTCTCTTCTAGTAGGGTACACTGTGGTTACATTTCAATCAGCATTTTGCAAATACCTTTTCAACACACGTCTGTACAAGCAGTTTGATGTACACATGTCTTACAGTTCTAATACATTTATAACATCTTGTATAAATAATTTCGATATTCACCAGTGGCATATAATTATTTACTAAACTCTAGCTAGCTGTGTTGGTAGTACCTCATTTTGTCACACTTCTTCCCCCTTTGAAGACTCATGGTAGTTTTTCAAGTGGTCCTTGAGAAAAGTTGCCTGAGAGGAATGAGTCTATCTGGGACTACAGTACCCCATTCCTTGTCTTGATATTCCAGCTGTCTTGGCATTGCTGACCCCAGTACAGTGCTGCAATGTCATATCATTATACCTGCAACCCTAGGCTACACCATAGTAACTTGTCATTTTGCTAGCTAGCTCCCTGTAGCCATAGATCCCCCTCATACTCCTCCTGTCTTCTACTACAAATACTAAGCACCACAGACTTCCTATCATGGTAAGGTTTCATCATGTTAACATGGTACATTTTGTGCCCCTGCCTCCTGCCTAGCAGTTCTACCATACAGTTAATATCACTGACCTTCCTTACCACTTTGAAGAGTCCCTCCCAAGCTGCCTGCAGCTTGTTATGTCTGATAGGAATGAGAACCATAACCTGCTGCCCCACAGCATACTCTCTTGCTCGAGCATTCCTGTCATACCAGATGTTTTTCTGCTGTTGGGCATCTGCCAGGTTCTCCTAGGAAAAGCCCATGAGTTCCTGAGCCTTGTCCTAAGGATTAGGACATATGCCACAACAGACATCTTGTGGGATTCACACTCTTCCTCTAACTTATATCAAACCAAATCTAAAGCTCCCCTCACCATATGCCAGTACCACAACTCAAAGGGTGAAAAACCTGTGGTTTCCTGGAGCACCTCTCTGTAAACAAACAACAGATGGGGCAAATATTTGTCCCACTCCCTCTTAAACTGGTCTGCAAATGCCTGTAGCATGGTCTTTAGTGTAGAGTTTAACCTCTCCACTAAACTATAAGTCTGGTGAAGGTAGGGGTTAGTCTTTAAGTGCTTCACCTCACAGAGTTTCCAGGGACAAGCTGGCAGGTCTGACATGAAATTGGCACCTTTGTCAGTCAGTATTTCTTTTGGGAAACCTACCCTGTTGAAAATCTCTAACAAACAATTTGCCACTTTGTTTGCCTCAATGGAGGACAAAAATCCACCACCTCAGGGAATCTGGTAGCATAATCTACTACCACTAGGACAAATGTCTTACCTGTGGAACTTGAGGTACTCAGAGGTTGCACAATATCCTTGGCTACCCTCTGAAACAGCTCATCAATCACAGGCAAAGGCATAAAATGAGCTTTTATCTTGCCTCCTGCCTTGCATACATTTTGGCACTGGTCACAGGTCCTGCAGTACCACATTACTTCCCTGGAAATCCTGTGCCAATAAACGTTCTGCATAATATGTCTCTTGGTATGCTTTTTGTCCATATGATCTGCAAAGGGAATGTCATGGGCTATGGCTAGGAGTGCCAGATGGTAGGCTCTGGCCACTACCAACTGCTGTATTCTCTTACCTTCTAGCCTTCCCACAGGGGTCCACTTTCTATACAGTAACCCTTTGTCCTAGTATACAGAGCCCCTATCCTTCTGAATCATGTGGCACCCTGTCTAGCTCTTTCAAGCCTTGTAATGTAAAGTCTGAGAGCTGAACCTGTCTCAGCTCTCTCTCTTTGTAACCCTTCCCAGCTACCCTTCCACAGGAAATCTGGTATCCTTTGAGAATGGTGCCTCACTGTCAGCATGGGTACTGCTACGCACCTCTGCTGTTGCAGTCACTCTGTCCAAGGGTACATCAGTACCCATCAGCAGCTGTGGCTCACCTTCAGTCCCACTGCTACAGGGTTGCTCTCTCCCTGAAGTAGCCACCTCACCAGTCCTGGCTTCAAGTGTGAGGTCTGTCTGGGTATCCCACAAGCTACCAGACTCACCTGCCTGTCTCCATGCCTGACTGAATGTCACTGCATACAAACAAGGTACTGCATTATCAACATCATTCCCTACCAGGACATCTGCTGGGATATCCTCAAACACATCTATTTGCTTGCTTCCTTTTCCACCCTCCTTGTCAAGGTAAACCCTAGTCAAAGGTATTTAGAATGGGTCCTTTCTTAAGCCCTGAGCGGAGTAGCCTACCCAAATAAGTAGTGCTGCTCTTTAACCATTGCAGGCTTCACAATGGTTAGGTCAGATGCTGTGTCTCTCTTAGCAATGGCCTGATTCCCATCTACCAAGATAGGATACAATGTCTTGTGGTAGTTTGGTACTCTTTTTGTCTTCAGACAACTTAATGATGACATTCTGTCATTCATAACTTTCTGGCTTCCCTATATTTTGTTCCCCAACATGCCTCCATGAATATCTATATGGTACATGAGCCCGCTGGTTACATTTAAAACATTTAACCATTGATCCTGGCAATGAACCTGAACTAGTGGCTTCCCTGTTGCTGGCGGACTCTGTTGGATAAGTTTAGGCTGCCCACCATGGGTTCCCTTAGACCCATGCCAGCACTGGGTATCCCATTACTGTGCAGTAATGCCCTGCTTGCTAGGTATGTTTCCTTTTTTTCCCAACTCATCTGTGGTATTGCATTCTCTATCTGTCAACAAGATTCTCATGTCCTCAGGCAAAGTCTCACCAAATGGTCTGCCAGCTTTTCAAAAGTGGTGGCCTGACACCCACTCACCCACGTATGAAAATAAGGGCATAGTTCACAATATATTCACACACACTTTCATCTGCCTTGTGTCCGTGCTCATGAAACTTTTTTCTGTATGCTTCAGGTGTTAAATTAAAACTCTCTAATAAACAATTTTAACTCTATTATAATTTAAGCAATCAGTATCAGACAATTTGGAAACAGCAGTTACAGCTTTACATGGAGTAAGGGGGTCAGGAACTGTACCCAGAGCTCTTGGTCAACATCATACTGTTTACAAATGCTTTAAAACATATGAATAAAACTATCAACATTATCACCCTCTGTAAATTGTGGACAGAATTTACAGATCTTTATTGCTCCTGGGGTTCTGTTACTTCCTTTCCCATTACCTTTATGACCCTGGCAAAGAGTCTGCATCTCCTTTTCACATTGCCTCTGCCTCTCCTTTTCTTCATCCTCCAAATGTTTCAGTTTCTCATTTCTTCATCCTCCAAATGCCACAGTTTCTCATTTTCTTTGGCTTCCAGATGTCTCAGTCTCTCTGCTGATTCTAATGCCATCTGCTTTTCCTTTTCTTCAGCCTCCACATGCTACAGTCTCTCTGCTGAATCTAGTTTCAACCAGTTGGCCTCATGTTCAAGTATCTTTAACTCTAGATGGATTTTTAAATCCTGTGAGGCAAAGTTGAACTGTCCATTTTCTGAAAGTTGCACATCCCCAAGGCCAGTCTGGTTGTCCTTCTGGTTGCTGGTCTGTGATGCAGCTGTGACTAACGTTACAAGCATTTCTGCTTTAGTCAAGTTGGCATGCACCAGTCCTTTGACTTGGCACATCTGAGCCATCTGGCTCCTTGTCATCTTGGCATAATTCTCTTCTGAAATCCTTGCCTACTCTCGCTGACTAACTAAGCTAGCAAAAAATAAAGAAAACTATTGTGATATGGAACTATAAATGTCTATTATGTGGTCACATGAGAATACAAACACCTTCTTTGCTGGCCACTGTTTATAGGCTACAGGAGTTCATTATCCACACCACTGCCCACCAAATGAGATGTGAATATCCCACCACTGCCCACCAAAAGTGACACCCCACCACTGGACCACTAATCAAGGAGCCTCAATACTCACCACTGGCAACAGTTGGGGATGTTCTCTGAGAGGATGACAAGTAGACACACGGTATTGACAAATGCAGCTCACTGCATTAAGTGAAATTTCCCTTAAGAGCACGCAGAGAGCACCATCAGCTGAGACTGGTTTCTCCCTTTTTTCTCCAGATCCCCAATAAGACTTCCCACTAGCACAGCTATGGATTTGAGTCCTTCATCAAGGTTCCAAACCAAGTCCTCCAACACTCTCTCTTTCCAACCAGTGCTTCATGTCACTGCCCAAGTAGCTGATGCACTCTCTTGGAGATTTGATTTACACACACACACACATCTGGGAAAGGCTATCACAGGTTTAGTAGCTATGCCCTCTTTTCCCCAGAACCCCTTATCAGCTACTTTAAGGGCCTTAACAAAAGGTGTCCAGTTTTACATTGTAGTATTAATATTAATACAAATGGTAGTTTGACCAAGAGCAAGGCTATTAGGAGTGGCCCACAATGTCACCAAATAAATATGCAAGTACTCTTAAAACTTAAATATCTCTACACAGATCAGCCACAATGAAAGGTTTAAATATATTTAATAATAAATACTAAAGGAGCAAGATAATACTAAATATATATTCACAGTGACATCAGATTTCAAAATCACAAGAAATATTTAAAATAACATTGCAGTATAGCCTCAAATAAACAAAGAAAAACATCTAAACTAAGCTAAACTATATTCCTGACTGTATCTAAGAGAATTGCTATTCCCTATTTATTACTATTAGAGCAAGGCAGATGTTGTGCTGAATGCTTCTTGTCAGGTCAAAGACCGAATAGAGAATGCCCTGTCTCACTAAGAGACTTCTCATATTAATATCTAAAATATTACTGCTGGGATAGCTTGCAGAATGACATAATTTCTGGTCATCTGACTCCTAGCTCCCAGGCCAAAATCCCCATTTATAGAATCTGCCAGCATTTAGCATCTGCCTGTAAAAATATACATACAAGGGCTTTTCCTCAGATGTTTGGCAGATGCTGGAAGTCATAAAACAATCGTATTCCTTCATGCTTCAGAAGTAGCAATTAGTTCTCTCCAAGGACAATACAGAAATTTTCCTAGCACAGACTCTGTGTCTCTAGCTGCATTGAAAATTTGACAGGTAGCCTCTTTAATGCATCCTATAAAATAACTTAATTTCAGATATTTTTCTAAAATTTACTAGACTGAAGTTAACCTCCTGTATCCTAGTTTCCAATGTTAAAATATATGCATTTAAACAGTTACAATAATACATGTACATTTCTATTGTCTTCCAGTAGGGCACACTGTGGTTAATTTCAAACATCCCTTTTGCAAATGCCTTTTCAATGCAAACGTCTGTAGAAGCAGTTTGATATACACATGGCATACAGTTCTAATACATTTGTAACAAGCATGTTGTGTAAAGCATGTTGATATTCACCAATGACATATAATTATGTACAAGATTCCAGCTAACTGTGCTTGTATTACCTTCTTTAATCTCTCTATTTACATTTTAGTAAGAAGTGGAAATGTTTTAAGAAAATATATGTATGTAAGATTCTACAAAAAAGTCAATGTTAGATATTTTCAAACAGAACAAACCAGCAACTAATGAAAATTGAATTGTGAATAATAGCTTTAAATATACATCCTTTAATGTTTCCTTTAACTTTCAGAAATGTTTATCTATACCCATGGAATACATATACTGATATAAAGGCAATGCATTTTTGACTTTTAGCAACTAATGGCAAAATCATGAAGCATGTAAATCACAAATCAAAGGTTAACCAATAATGGAATATGGCCAAGATAAAACGTGTCTTCAAGCTATATTAATTGTAACACAAGAAAAGTCTGTAAACATTTCAAACCGTTAATAAACCACCACATAAAACTATTACTAACAAATCATTACTACTCTTAAAAATGTATGTGTTCTGAGGAGATATCAGAAAATAAGTGTAGTAAATACCAAGTGCCAAACATGAAGTTGGTAATTTTTGGCATTTATTCATATTTCATAGAAGTACAATTTATAAAGAAAACAACTCAGTAGTGGATATACCTTAGATATAGGGTAAATAAGTAATAAGGTAAACTTGAAGGGATTTCTGCCTGTGTAAGCCTTTTTGATGGTTAGGGAAAAAAAGGTGGCATCGACATTTATTTGAATATATTTTTTCTTTTGCTGAGCAATATCTTCCCTAGGCAAATTTATTTCAGTGTACAGGAGAGTATCACAGGATCACAAGAAAATTTCCTTAGCTGCATTTTAAACACAAAATCCTTAAGCCATTCCTAAAATTTATTTTATTAATTTAACATTTATTTGCCAGGGTAGTCCAACTTGACAACAAGTGTCCATTTTCAGCGTAGTCCTTGGGAGAAAAACTCTATAAGTTTATACAGAGAAGAAAAATTTACAACAGAAACATTACAGACTGGTAGTATGCAGAATGTAGACTTTACAGCAGTTAGTATACAATAAGAGGATATTATCCCTTTTTGTTGAAAATACAAGTGTACAAAATATACAATGAGTGTAGATAAGAACCTGGTAGAACATTGCATGATATTTCACAACTGAATAAGAGTATATACAATTTTGTCTGGAGCATTTCTCCCCGGGCCTCCACTGAAAACAGGCTCTGTGGAACCTAGTCGGACTTTCCCGGTCAGCAAATGATAAATAAAATAAATAAAAAATAAATAAAATTTTAAGTTTCCAATATATACAGTCAAGCAAATATACATGAAAGAGTATATGTATGTATGTATGGATATATATATATATATATATATATATATATATATATATATATATATATAAATGTAGATAGATATATACACACACACACACACACACACACACACACACACACACACACACACACACACACACACACACACACACACACACACAGACACACAAACATGTACATACACTCATATACATGTTATTGCTCACACATGGATAAGTATAGTTAGAGCATTTGTTTGTGTTGTCCAGGACAGATGAGGTGAAGAAATAATGAGTGGATGAGGCTTCAGGGGGTCAATTACAGTTGCATAGATGGTTGGTGAAGAGGTATGTTTTAGTAGGCTTTTGAAGGAGGGTGTGGAGTTTTGTAGTCTGAGGTCAGGGGGAAGGTTGTTCCATATTTTTGCTATTTTAAGGGCAAATAGTGATTCACCGGAATTGTTTTTGCACGTGATGATTTCTATTAAGGCTTTGTTGGAGGACCAAAGTTATCTATTTGAATTGTTGAAGTTCAGCATGCCAGTCAGGTCAGGGGTGTTCTCGGGATAGTACAGAATTAGATGAGCTAGGCTGAGTTGATGGTACCTTAATTGGTTTGGAAATTCAAGCCAGTACAAGACTTTTAGGGAAAGGCAGTGGTGGGATTGTGATTTGGCATTGATAGCGAATCTAGTGATTTTGTTGTAACAGATGGAAAGTTTATTAAGGTCATCTTTGTAAAGATTAGCACTGGGGATGCATAAAGCAGAGTAGATAGGAGGTGTGTCCTGGCTATTGGAATTTGAAATTCGGTGATTAGATAACTTTTACAGTGATAGAGGGAACCTAGCTTTTTGTGGACTTTAGTGATGGTTGTTGATATGTGCTTTGTGAATTTGAGTTGCTGGTCAATCGTAAATCCTAGGAGTTTAGCCTCAGTGACCGGGGTGATTTGGGTTTTTTTGGTAGAGAGTATAGAGAAGGCAAGGTTGCTCATTTTAGCAGAGTGGAATAACATTAAATGTGTTTTCTTGGGATTTAGTATGAGTTGTGAGTTGTTAAGCCAGTTCTCTATTTCTGAGAAGACTTCTTGGGCTTTTTGTTGGAGAAGTTAGATGTTGGGTGCAGAGCATATAAGAGTTGTGTCATCAGCGTATTGGACTATGCTGGCTTTAGAAGTAGCTGAGTGGAGTTGGTTTGTGAAGATATTAAAAAGAAGGGGTCCTAGGATTGATCCTTGCGGCATGCCAAAGTAGATTGGGAGTGGGGGGATAGACAGTTATGCCATTTGATGGATTGTTGGCATTTATCTAAATAGCTTTTAAAGCAGAGTAGGGTGGGATTGTTAAGGTTGAGGTCAGAGAGACAAGACAGTAGTTTATTATGTCAGACTGTGTTGAATGGCTTGGATAAATCTAGGAAGGTAGCTGAGACTAATTTACCTAGATCCCTGTGAAAGTTTACAGTGTTGGTGAATTTGAGTAAGGCAGTGGCGGTGCTGTGGGATGGGCAAAATCCATGTTGGGTTGAGGAGAGAAGGTTGGTGAGGAGATAGGAGAAGTACTGGTGATAAATACATCTTTCTAGAATCTTAGAGAAGGGTGAGAGAATTGCAATTGGTCAGTAGATGGGAAGGTATAGGGAGAGGCCACTTTTGTGGAGTGGTATGATATATAAGGTTTTCAACAGGGATGGAATGGTGTATTCAGTGATGGATCTATTTATTAAAAGTGAAATGGGATAGGCTATAGCTGTGGATGAAATTTGGAGCTATTTGTCAGGAAGGTTATTGGCTGCAAGGGTGGATGGTTTGAGTTTGGCTAGGAGTTTTTGGATAGTAGAGGTAGGAACAAAGTGTGAAAGGTATGGTATTAATTTGGGCCTGAGGTGGTAATGGGGTGCTGGAGTAACTGATGTTGTTTAAGAGTATGAGTACTGAGGAGGTGAAATAGGTATTAAAGCTGGGGGCTATGTCCAGGTCTGTACCTGTTATATTGGTGGCGGGAGTGGTGGTTCTTCTGGGCTGTAGGTTGTTATTTATTGTTGCCCAGAATTTTTGCGGTTTGGTACTGTATTTGTTTTATTGAGTGATATAGTAATTTTGTTTATAGAGCTTAACCTGCTTTTTTGCTTTTTTCCAGAGCTCGTGAAAGGTTTGCCTAGCTGTCGCTGATCTGGTGTAATGCCAGGTTTTCCAGGCTTTATCCCTGGCTCTAATTATGGTTTTTGTGGTTTTCTGGAACCAAGGGGTGGGATTGCTACGTATCCTGATTGTTTTTATGGGATATTTAGAATGTGGAGTTGAAGTAATCAACTGCTTTGTCTAATGAAAGGGTTTTGATGGGAGACCAGTTGCAGGGCTCTTATGAAGTGGTCTCTAGGAAAATGTTTATTTGAGCAGGTTTGCAGAAGGGAGAGAAAGTTAATTATTTTAAGTTTGTGCCTGAGGGATAAAAGTGGGGCTATGGTCGTTCATAGAGTTTGGTAGGGTGCCACATTGATGGGCAGTCTTTGTTTGATTTCTGAGGATCCAATCAAGTATAGATTCTCTTTTTGTGGCCTTATCAATGCATGTGGGAGTATCTGTAAGTTGGGTGAAGTTATACAGGTTAATGTGGTGGGGGGTGGGAAAGTGGATGGAGTTCCAGTCAATGTTTACATCACCTAGCATGATAGTTTCTTGAGGGAGGGAGTATGAGACCCAGTGAAGTATGGATTCTAGTATGGTTAGGTTGTCACCCGGGGGTATAAAGATACCCAGTAGGTTTAGGTGCTTGTGTTGCTTAAGGGAGAGTTTTGCAGAGTCTCTGCATTGTTGAAGTTGGGGGAATCCTTTGGAGAAGTTGGAGTTGTAGGTTGTAGGTTGGTTAAAATAATTTTGGATATAATCTTTAGTTTATTTGAAGAAATCAATAACTAATATGCATTTTTGACTTCACCATTGCAGAGCAAGACTGCAGATGCCACAATGTTCTTTCCTGTTTCTTTTCTGTTCCTGACAAAGCTGCAAATGCCACAATATTCTTTCCTTTGCATTTTAGTACTAACATTTTTCTCACTTTTTTTGTTCATCAAAAAGCAAGACAAAAACAGTATTATTTTAGGTGCTAATACTGCTACTTTTCAAGCAGGCATTTGTGATATTTAAATTATAATATGGTTAATAAAATGGAAAATATTTTAATCAATCCTGCAAGAAAATTGGACAGAAAATATGTGTTAATATAAAAGAAAAATATAAAAATCAGATACAAATCTTAATGTTGTTGTTGTGTCTTTCGGCTTTTTCCCGGTTAGGGGTCGCCACAGTGGAACTCCGGTCCTCTAATGATTGGCAGTAGATTTTTACGTGCCAAGTTGCCAGCCCTGACGCACAACCTTCAACGAAGGTACACCCATTCACGTATGTCTCCACACAGAAGATGCTCAAACTGAGAATCGAACAGGACAACGTCGTACTGTGAGGCAACAACGCTACCAAATCTTAATAATGTTGTTAAATAATGGATGGATCTCTTGGCTCTGACTCATAAAAAATATTATTTTTGAGATTCCTTCTTGCTACATTCCATATTGACTGCAGGTTACCATATGAACTGGTTATTAAATAAATAAAGCTGGCTATTAAGAATGTACTGTTCTTCACATTCTGCTTCAAATGTCTTAATTTCGATGTTCTAACATTAATTACTGAAATTTTGAAGAAAGTATCAACATTTACAGAGTGTCCACACTTTCCTTTTTTGTGGGGGTAAAAACAATGATTAAATAAGAAAAGCAATCATCAAATCTCATTTTAACCTTCTCAAAAATGGCAATAACAAATAAATGGAATTTTGACCATTCCTCCACAATATTAGATTTTCATATCCTTCTTAAACAAATATTGCTAGGCAGAGACATTAACAGTTATTTACATTGGAATCATCAAGCTTTGGAGCAATGGATGCAGTTAGTTATAACTTTTGCACTAAAAGGTTATTTGTACGTACTTTAGAACCTAATATCTGGCCATCATTTAGTGTCTCGACTAAGGACACTGCCTCATTTATCTAGGTGTTCTAGCATACCACATTGATTTTCTGGCAGACTGCCATGACTGTCTGAATAAGCATGGAATTCCTATGGCAAAGCCATCTTTCTTAATAAATAAATAAATCTCAGCAGGTGTACATTTTTTTTTTTTGCTAGAAATGTCTTTCTTACACTTCTTAAGTTAATCCCCTCTGTCTCTTACATATGATTACAAGTAGATGAAAGAAAGTATAAAATAAATAAAAAAAAACTAGGTAATATTCATACATGCTGTAGGGAAGGTCACACTTTGAGGCCCCTTTCCCCAATAACTTCTGTAACTGTATATGATATTTAGTGCATATGAAATGTTTGTACAAACATGTCATCTGTTGTTTTAATGTGTTTACCTACATGTACTTTTGTTGAAGGTTGTGCGTCAGGGCTGGTAACTGCACGTAAAAATCAACTACCAATCAATAGCAGACCGGAGTTCCGCTGCGGCGACCCCTGACAGGGAAAAGCCAGAAGACACAACAACAACCTACAGCAGTACTATAGACCTTGCTTGATTTCAAACTTTACATTATAATTTCAAAAGAATGCTTTGACATTTCCAACATTACACATATTTACATGTTTTATTATACTACACACTACTTGAATTATTTTCCATGAGGTTCATTTCAACTTTATCCATATAAACACAATAGGTTTATGCAATCCTTATTGTTAAACAGGAGATATAAGAAATGTAGGGCTCCAATAAAATACTGGGTTTATTTATTATCTAACTTTTATAGTCTAAGGGAAAATTACTATTGACTGTCGAATAGCATAACCAGTCTTAATGAAATTTATTTATTTATTCTTTTATTATCCTAATTGTGATTTGACAGCTTCAATTAAGAGAACAACATCTCTAAAATACTTTTGTCTCTTAAAAGTCACAGTCTTTTGGTAGATATATAAAAGGTGGGGTCTATATTATAATCTCAAAGATTTAAAACTTCGAATCACTAAAGATCGAACTTTAGTGATCAAAGTCTTAAACCATCGAAACCAAAAAAAAATACTAGTATTAAAAAAAAAACTAAATAGTTTGTATACCAACTCCGAGAATGCACTACATTGAAGTGAATGGAAATCTCCCCCTACGGAGATTTTCCATTTAAACGTTCGATGTAGTGCACTTTCGATATCCTCGAGTCAACAATATCATATTCGATATTGTCAGACTTCGAGATTTTAATATAGACCCAAAAGGTGTCAAAGCAATAATAGCATATAAATATTTGCTTGCTTAATAGAGTGACAAGTAATATTTCGCACAGTATAGTGATTTCCGATACTGTGGTCATTATCATATTTTTACAAAAAATATAAACAAGTAACTTTTAATAGTGGTTGAATATTACTTTCAAAGTGTGATGCATGTACATTGTATGAAATATAAAGAATATTCATTGTAAACATTGTGTTAGCAGTGACTATTCTTATTTTTAAACATCACTTAGAAGGCATTCACAAAATGTCTTCCAGCACTCACATATGGCTCATAAATAGTCTTCAGATTCTGGGACAGCACTTTTGAAAGATACATTTTCCCTTTCCTAGAAGAATGTTCCAGGCTCTGCCTAATCAGTTATTTTGCCATTTCGAACTGCAAGTCCTAAACTAAGTTTTCAGCTCTCATTTAAAGAAGAAAGACTGCATTTAGGGCCCCTGTCATTCACATTAAACTGCATCCCTGATGAAACTCAAGAGGCACGATGGATCAGAGAGGAGGAAAACTGTCCTGCTTCTACAGTTACATAAACACGATGGCATCAGAGCCTCCAGCACATAGAATGTTTTATTCATAAGGCTTTTCATAATGCCATCAACTTACATATGGTAACTGCATCCCTAATGTGTAACTGCATATGCCTCAGGGACTCAATACCTCATGCAGAATCAAATGTTTCAGCTTACATATGGCAAATGTATCCCAAATGCATACATGCAGATGCCTCAGGAATCCAATAGTTCATGCAGAACAATTTGCTTTTTTTTCAGAGGATGGCATTTCCAGTGCATATATTCTTCTCATTCTGCATACTTAAGTTGTTAAAAGTGTCTAGAATCATTCAAATGAGATAGTCATTATGTGTGTTGGCTCTGCGTTGTGCAAATCAATGCCATAATAAAACTGCTGTAGTTCCAAGGACACTTGAGAATGTGTTTTCAGAAGACAGTGATGATGATCACATAGGTTTCCTAAGAAATAGGCATTGTGAAGTGTAATTGCACTATAGCAAGGATATGACATATGTTCTGGAATGCCATTGTTCATTACTATCATTAAGTTTAAAGACAAGACTAGTCAAAATATGTCTGAAAAAAAAGAATAATATTCTTTCTATGGACTTTGCAACAGCAATTCAGCAAGTAAATTGTGGATGCTATTGAAGTAAAACATACCGACAGAAAAGACTCAGATGTCCAAATTATGAGCACCAAATGGGGTCTGATCATTATAAGTGTATGTCATTTTCATTTCTAACAAGCCTCATGCAATGCAAAAGACAGATTCAGGAACTGAGTTCAGGATTTTACAGTCAGTATGAAAAAGAATGTATTCTGTATGGCTTTCAGTATGTATTTGAATAACCTGAACTATCATCAATGTGCTGCATAGGTGTATACATATTTAACCCTTCAAAAGCTAGGAAATATTGGATTGTATCTTCATTACCATAAACAACTCATCAAACCCCCATTTTGTTTAGTCTGTTTCTTTACACAGAAATGGTGCAGCCCAAGTGAAGGTTTATAGTAGTCTAGTTATGTGAGGGGACATGCAACTGTGGGAAGGAGGTATGCAAAAAAAATAAACAAATAAAAAAGTTGGGGTGTGACATGCTCTGCAGGGGACAAACTCCATCTAGGTGTGCTTGCTCTCAAAAATCACACGCCAAATCTGAAATATTGGAATTTTATATGTTTGAAGTCCATCTAGAAATCAATGAATATGACATTGCTAAATATGTGTGAACATTCATCTCTGCAAATCTCAGTTTTCAACATTGGACAAGAAGCATATGCATGCATTCAACAAGCTGGATCCCAAAGTATATTTGACATTACAAATTCAGCACAGATGCATCTAATATATTATGTTAAAAAGAACAAGCCACACAGTGGGATAGGTTTGCTGAGAGGTGCTGATACAAAAAGGAAGATGGAGACCAAACCTGCACACCATGTCACATAGGTGACAAGGTATGCTAGTTCTCAAAATAGGACTCGAGGTCAGCTGGTCATCTTCGTAGAAACAGGCAGTACTCGGGTTAGTGCAACAAACTGATGACTGTGAATCTTGTATTCTTCAGCATACGACCCTAGAGTACAGATGGTTTTCAATCTTATAAAAGCATTAGTAACCAAAGATTGCACATTTTTATTAATTTTGCTTGTTGGTTCACTGAGCAGCAGACTTCACATCAATGTTTTGTCTATTTCTTTCTGCCACATCCATTACGGTAAACCTTCTTGCATTATTTCTAGGCTGTTTGCCATTTGAATGTTGAATAACAGGTACATGTTGGCTGAAATACTGTTATCTGATGTTACTTGTATAACCCCGTGTCAAAGTGAATATGGAGTAGTATTGATAGCTGCTTATAATCTTTTAGATGTGGTTTTCAAATAAGATTGCAGTTGGACTTGTGCATTTATTATGTCTTAATTAAATACTGAGGTAACATTATCCATGCCATCAATATGATGACCCTCTAATACCCACCAAGCAAATATAAAATAAATAATAATAATAATAATAATAATAATAATATTGTATGTTTGCAGGTCACTTGGTCGACTCTAGTTTGTGTGATGCAGATGAAATATTGTACACTTTGTGCAAAGGCTTTATTGGGCAACTTCCAATTTGCTGACAGAGGTTAGTGTTTGGGCTAGGAGTTTGCATGTGAGTGTGAGTGTGAGTGCCTAGGGTTAGAGTAAGAGTTATATAAGGGAATAGATTTAATGTATGTGTGTGAGCTTAAGCATTTTAGGGTAAGAATTAGGTAAGGGGACAGGTTTAGTGTGTGCATGCATGTTTGCATGTGTATATGTGTGTGTGTGTGTGTGTGTGTGTGTGTGTGTGTGTGTGTGTGTGTGTGTGTGTGTGTGTGTGTGTGTGTGTGTGTGTGTGTGTGTGTGTGTGTGTGTGTGTGTGTGTGTGTGTGTGTGTGTGTGTGTGTGTGTGTGTGTGTGTGTGTGTGTGTGTGTGTGTGTGCACATGTGTGTGCGTGTCTGTGCGTGCGTGCGTGTGTGCATGTGTGCGTGCATGTATGTGGTTGAGTGTCTGAGCTGTCTTGTGTAGTATTAGTGTTATGGAAAGGGCTTTTTTAAGGTAAGCTACACATTAGGATTAGGGGCAGGGTTATGGATAGGATTAGCACACACTATTATGGGGGCACAGGGGTGTTAAACCTAACCCTGCCAGACCCCTAACCCTAATGTGCAGCTTACCTAAAAGAAACCCTTTGCATAAAATCATCACCATCCAGACAAATTTGAGCTAAACAGGTGGCAGTGTTATGGGTACTACACAATAAAAGGAAATGTGTTTCCTTTTTCATTGCAATGAGTTTCACTGTTTAGTTTTGTCAATATAATAAATGGTCAACATGTCTTTTGATGTTTTTTGTGTTGGTAATTTAACATCTTGACCACTTCATTAAATAATCGTATATGTGTGTGTGTGTGTGTGTGTGTGTGTGTGTGTGTGTGTGTGTGTGTGTGTGTGTGTGTGTGTGTGTGTGTGTGTGTGTGTGTGTGTGTGTGTGTGTGTGTGTGAATGTACATATAGTTTGGATTGGCCACAATAAGTGTAGGTAATCTGCATCTTCCTCACCACATCTCCAGCATTTTCCACCACTCTGACCTCCGGGTTTTAATTATGTTGGAGTCAAGTGTCTAAAATGCAACTTTTTGAGGCAGAAAGTACCATCAGAGTGGTAACATGGACATTCTGTACCTTATAACATACTTGATTGGAGAGCCTGAAAGGTTGACCCAGTGGGTTCTATCCCCTTCAAAAATATTAAAGATTTAATCATCTATTCTTTGGTAAATGACCACAAGTACATAGGTTCATACTAGGCTATCTGCCCTAGGGCATCTACAAGCCTAGCCAGAGTGTGTTTGGCTTTCGCCACCCATTTTAAATTAATTTTGCTATGCCCTTTTTCGAGGTTAGTATACTGTGCCTCTGTCTAACAGTGACAGAGAAGTGATACCCGGGGTAAACCTACGATCTCCCATCCACTCATCAAGATTCCTCTTGAAGAGAGTCAATGAGGGACTCTGCCTAACCTGGACTGGGATTTTATTCCAGAGTGAAGGGAGCCTCTGGGTTATGAATCTGTACCTCCAGCATGTCCTACTTATTTCAGTGCTGAGGTTCAATTCTCTCGAGCGCGTAGCTCGATGGGATTTGGATTTTCTGAGGTACAGCATGTCCATTAATTCCGGGTTGGACATGGCTTTATACGTCAGGCACAGATTGCCTCTGAGCAGGTGGTATGCCACTGAGTAGAGCTGGAGTTTCTTTAACTGGGCAGCATATGGCATCTGTTTGAGCCCTTTGATCCTCTTGGTGAGGTACTTTTGGGGTCTTTCAAGTTGCTGCAGGTGTCTGGTAAGGTACATCCCAAAAAGGGCATTGTACTCAATTATGGGCCTGATGAGGGATGAGTAAAGAGGCATGATGACGTCCCCTGATCTAGATGTGAATCCCTTCATGATTAGGTGGGCTATATAAAATGTTTTTCTAACCACTTTGGCCACGTGGTTGTCAAATGAGAGATTGCTACCAACTTGGGTCCCCAGGTCCCTAATTACTTCTTCTGTACTTAATGGATTACCACCTATGTGGTAATTTGTGGGCACTTTGTTTTTGCCAAAGGGGATGACTATACACTTTTTGGCGTTTAGCTTGAGGCCATGGCTCTGGCACCAGTTGTCTGTTTCTATGAGGTCCTTTTGGAGGATGCTTGTGTCGGCTGGAGAGTCGATTATGGCACCCAGTTTGCAGTCATCTGCGAACTTGGTCAGCCACAGTCCTTCCGTGTTGGCCTGTACCTCCGAGAAATATATACCGAACAAGAGAGGTCCCAGAACTGAGCCTTGTGGGATGCCACTTGTAACTGGTTTGGAGTCTGACATGGCTCCAGTAATTCTAACCATGTTGGTTCTGTCCTTGAGCCAGTTTGCAACCCATCTAGTGACATAGGGGTTTATATTTAAGCTGGTGAGCTTATCTATAATGCCCGAGTGGGGTATTGTATCGAAGGCTTTTGCGAGGTCCAGGTAGGCTCTGTGGACCACCTTCCCTTCGTCAATGACCTTGGTGACTGTTTCAAAGAAATCGACCAGGTTTAAGAGGCAGGATCTGCCCTTAACAAAGCCGAACTGGGTAGGATCAAGTGTCTGTAGGTCCCCAATATCTTTATTTATGAGGTCCATGATGATCCTTTCCATAGCTTTGCAGACCAAGCTAGTCAGGCTTATGGGGCGATAGTTTCCAGGATCCGTTGAGGCAGCACCTTTGTGGAGAGGGACCACTGCTGCTGTACGCCACTCTTTGGGTACATATCCTGTAAGAATGAAAGAATATTTCAAACTGCCCAACTGTAAGGGATACCCAGTACATCGGAAGACCAATCTGAACCTTGCCTGTTTTCCTTTGGCTATATAATTGTAAATATTGCCACCATGGTGGGTCATTTCTATTACAATGAGTGGAACATTGTTTAGATGTATAAAGGAGCTTGTTTTGAGCTGAAAAAAAGATTGTTCCAAAATACAATGTCCCCTTTAATCCAGTTCAACCATAAAATTGACTGGTTGTTTACTTTCATTAACTTGCTCATAAAAATATGATCCCAACCATTTAGCCCATCACTGAGAGTGCTCCTGTTCACTAAAGTAGTTCTAAGTCTAGTTTCAAGACCCCCTGGGTCTCAAATCTTTATCCATTCATTGAAAGAAAGGGTATTTCACTGCTCAGACATTAAAAAGGGGTAAGTTATATATTTAACCACAGGGGATGATATGTGGGTCATGCTGTAATCAGTTGAACAAAATCCCAAGCTGTGGCATATCTCCATAGATCTGGTAGGACAAGTCCTCAATATTTTTATGGGCCCTCAAGTTATTCCAAACATAGGACATGATTTCTTTCTATCATTTCTACTTCAAAGAGTGTCAAACAATATCAGGAATACAGCTTACAACAAACACAAACTTTGACTAGACAAATATCTTAATAGTAAAAATCTGGTTCAACAGAAGTAATTTTATAGGTAATCCGTGGAGCAAACTTTTCCTACATTCCAGTGAAAGAAGATTTATGTTCATAGTACTAACATTGTTCTGGTTCATGCCCAAGTATGTATGTTCAGATGTTCTTCTAATTCCATACTGATTTATCTTTGGTTGCCCTGCTAGTATTTAAAAGGGGTCTATGTTATATATTAGAACTTTCAAAACGTAGAATACCATATGTTCGAAAACATATGGTTGAAGTTTGGAAGACCAAATATATAATTAAAAAAAAAAAGAAAAAAAAAAAAGAAAAACATACCTTAATGATACAAGCAGGGGGGCAAGCCCCCGTGCACCCTCCACATCTTATTTAAATATACCAACTCCGAGACTGCACTTCAGTGCAGAAACGGGAAATTCTCCCATTCTGCACCATATGGCACCATTAAATTCAACCTTCAAACTCTTAAAATGTCGATCATATGGTGTAGGCCATATGACAGTCGACATTTCAAGCATTCGTTGTTTTGATAGGAACCCTTTAAAAGAAAGATAACTGTTTTACTCTGGTATACTGTAAGCTCTAATAGTGAAGCAACCTATCAAACAGCTGTATGCTTCTGAGGGTTTGAAGCCATACTGTGCAGTCATTTGCAAACCTGGCATCTGTAAATATAAACTGCACTCACTGCTTAATTCCCCAGTTTGGGTAGTTTTGTGTAATATTTAGACTTAGCCTTTATACTAGCAAGTCAAAGAGAAGAGACAAAAGTGGACACACTTATCTGGTGTATTTGAAAAGCTTAAAGGTCACAGAGCAGTTATAATTTATTATTATTACTATTGCAAAGGGGCCTGTAATGTCTGGACAATATCCCACCAGACTGCCAACAATAATGTGATGTTCCTTACTATCCTGGATCAGTAACTAAGGAGCTTCAGTCCTCACTGCTGACTCTAATAGGACACTGTCACTTAAGAGTAATATTTCACAAATTATCCCTAAGAGCACAACAGGAACACACCCCATAACTTGAGATTCAACTGTATACCTCTGTCCACTCCAAATATAACTCCTTATTACACACTTCAGAGCAATGTGTCCCGGTTTAAGACCTCTGATACACTCACATCTAAATAAATTATATCTCACACATCACATTAAAATACTTCTGGGAAAGCCTGACAGATTTCTAGCTGTATCTCTTCCCCAAAATAACACAGTAACACACTGCCACCAATCAGAGAGCCTACATGCCCTTTCAAAGGGTGTCCATCTATGAAAATTAGATATTAAAACACATGATTGCAAATGAACTAAAGCAGACAGGCTTTTGAAGAGGCTCAGTTAAGTTATCAAAGCAGGTATAAGCACTTTCAAATAACTAAAGAAAATACTGATTGACCAGCCACAATTTAAGTTAATAACATATTTTATAATGAGCAAAATGATTAAAAATATATAAAACAGTAATTTCCAATAAACAAATAGAACTCAATCACCAGGAAAATAAAATCGATACTGAAGGATAGAAATCCAACATTTAGAAAAACTCTAACTGATTAGTTATAATTTTCCTATCTGACTAAAGAACGCTGTCCCTGATCTAAACTAAATTATTACAACAGAACAAAGGCAGGTTTACAATTCATGGTTAGTCCTTTTGGGTATCCACTGAACAGTACAACTGTGAACAACAGACAATTGCAACTGGCAACTATAACTGGCTAACTGACAACTAACTTCAACTGTCTTCAACAGGACCTTTTGTGGCCTAGTTTAACTTTCACAACTGTCCCAGTTCTAATTTTCATTTCATATTTTGAAAATCAACCAACAGCTGTCTACAAAAGTTCCTTCCTTTCTGCCTTTCAGCCTCTGACAGTAATAGTAACAGTAACAGATAGCAACATTCAACATTCTGATGACATCATCTGCAGATCAGCTGATTCTGAGACAGTCTGTGTTTATTTATTTCGTTTATTGACATTTGTTAACCAGGTTAGTCCAGCTGAGCCAGGGGCCATTTTTCAATGGAGAACAGAGGAGAAAAGCTCAAGAAACAATACAAGCAATTATGATATTTAGAAAATATTAAAGTAGGATCACAGAAATATAGTACAAGTCAATATTTTGTGCACAGCAGAACAATTCATAGATAAAATAAAAATTAGCATGTACAATTTCCAAAATTTCAGAACAACAGTATATAGCACAGGACAAATAACAATTAAAAGGTTAGAGAATATTATACCAAGGAGTGAAGCATGAATACAGATTCCTGGAGCAAGTACAAAGAGGAAAAAAAGTTGATAAGGAAATACAGATAAGATGAGAAGAGAGGAGACTAGTTCAAGTGGGAGTTTGACAAGGGCATGAGCAAGTCTTCAGGAGAAAAGGCTTAAGTTCTTTCTTAAACAGGTATTTATGCTGAATGCTTCTTATGTTGAGAGGGAGGAAGTTCCAAGCATGGGCTCAGAGACGGAGTGAGTTCCAAGCATGGGATACAGAATGTTTTTAAAGGGTCTTACCAATGTTTTTGGGGTCTTCTTTAGAATGACAAAAACGCAAAATGTTGAGCACTCACATGAGAAAAAAATCAGGAATTCGATATTGATTTTTTTTTGGATCGCAGTGCAGTGAAGATCTGAATATCTGCCCTTTTCTCACTGTAGTGCGCTCTCAGAGTAGGAATATATATTTAGCAGGGGGTGTGGGGGGTTATTTTAAGTTCCTGATTATTTGCTCATATGAGTGTTCGATAGTTTGATTTTTTTTGTTGTTCTGACATAGACCCTGTTTCTGTTGGGTTTGTATAACTGAAGGAGGTGCTTACCGGCAGTACAGAGGTGACAAGGGGGGGTTATAGAAAGAGAATAAATTGGAGATGGTGGGACAGAATGAGTGTTCATATAGGATATATTGTGCAATATGTAGCTGGGGTATAAATAGTTGTTTGGAGAATTCTGGCCATTGGAATGACTTAAGGGCAAGACAATGGTGAGACTTGTAAGGAAGGCTGGTGGCAAATCTGGTGATTTTGTTACAAGTTTGCTCTAGTTTAATGATAAGAGATGTTTGAACATGAGTAAGGACAGGGGCAGCATAAAGAAGGCAAGGTAGGAGTAGGGCCTGAGTGAGTGAGGGATTGGAGGAGGGTAACAGAAATTTTTGATTATGAAAGAGAAGTCCAAGTTTCTGGTGGGTCTTTTTTATAGTTTGTTGAATGTGAATATCAAATTTGAATTCATCATCAATGATAACTCCAAGTACTTTTGTATGAGGTTCTGGTTTAATAATGGTGTTGAAGAGAGAGGATATAGCGAAAGAGGCTTTGTGCTGAGAAAGTGTTTTAGGGAGGAAGAAAAGAAGTTTTTTTTTTTTTTTTGGGATTTAATATGAGTTGATTATCAGAGAACCAGGTTTCAACAGAGGCAAAGGTTTGTTGAGTGAGAGCTAGTAGATCAGGGATGTTGTGGGAGAGGTAATGAGGGTGGAGTCATCAGTGTACTGTAGAGGTGTACAGAGTTTAGTAGCAGAGTAATGTTTATTAGTGAATATATTAAACAGGAGGGGGCCTAGAACTGATCCTTGTGGAACTCCAGTATTAAAAGGAAAGAATGGAGAGAGGAC
This sequence comes from Protopterus annectens, assembly GCF_019279795.1. NCBI lineage: Eukaryota > Metazoa > Chordata > Ceratodontiformes > Protopteridae > Protopterus > Protopterus annectens. The sequence continues at coordinate 1,204,503,689 of NC_056732.1, read as the reverse complement.
AGTTTGCCAGCGGACAGATTGCTGCCTGACAGAGAGATAGCTAGAGAACCAGTTGATGGAGGAGGTAGAGAGATTTAGGTCTGAGAGTTTAGTTAGAAGTTTAGAATGAGAGACAGTATCAAAGGCCTTTGACAGATCGAGGGAAAGACTGGAGATGAGGAGGTTATTGTCACAGGTTTCAGCTATTATTTGGGTAAATGACAATAATGTAGTAGAAGTGCTATGGTGGGGCCTAAAGCCATTGTTGGGTAGGAGTGAGGAGATTGTTATTGAGAAGGTGCTTGAGTAGCTGAACATGGATGCACTTTTCTAAGATTGGTCTAAAGTTAAAGGGATCTGTAGAGTTGCCACATTTGTGAAGAGGGCTAGATAGTATAGAAGGATTTCCAAATGTCCGGGATCAAGGCTTCTGAGATGGAACGGTTAATAAGAATAGAGACAGGGCAGTTGATGGACTGTGCAGCTATTTTTAGAAAATGAGGGGATTCTCATTTAGAATCTTCTTTACAAATATACAGTTAGAAATATAAAGGAGCACTGTTCAAGTCTTTAAAACATTATGCACAAACAGATTATAAATTAACATATACGAACTTACTGACAATATCATAGCTAGTCATGTTGGCATATAATAAACAGATTAATCTGAAAATATGTGGAAAAAATGTCAGCCAGACATGCTGGCTCAGATGACAGTGTCTATTTTCTTCACAATGCCTGACAAAAGAAAGTAAAAAAAAGCAATAAATGATTCAGGGTTCCATATCCTTTGTAACACGTGACACAATATTCCCAATGCAAGGAGTCTAAGACCTTATTAAAGTCTATAGAAAGTGCCACCACCAGGTAATTATGGTGTTGGCCTATATGCTGAAGATTATGTAACAATATAAGAAGCCATAGAAGTCCCTGTCTGCTTCTAATAAACTCTTCTTGTGTATACATTTGCAGGTATCACCATTCTCAGTTTTTAACTCTAACATGTTGTCAAGGAATTTAGTTTCAGCTGGGAAGTAGGGGTATAGGCCTACAGTTCTGTGGGTCCAACAGCTCACTATCTTCCTTGAGAAAGGTAAGAGTATTAGCTACCCTTGATTGAAGGGACAAAACATAATTCGTATCATTCTTGTTATAAACACAGAGAAGTACTGGACTAATTTAAATTTAAATAGTTTAAACACGGTGGCAGGAATTTCATCTGAACCCAAGGATTTCCATTAACTCAGGGTCTGGATGGCCTTTCCTTAGTTCATTGAAGCACTGTTTAACTTTCTATTCTTTTGTGTTTTGAGAGATTTTTTCATAATTACAGAGCTTGCAGTTACCAGTTTTGATAATACTGCAATGAGACATTTGAGACACCATTCCTATGGTGTGCGTGCTGTGAGTAAAGTTATTTGAGCAAATTTAAGCATTTTTATTATGTATACTGTGAGCTTCTGACTGGAGTGCACCTCTGTTTTACAGGTTTTTATAGCTGAAAAGCAATTAACGGAAAATCCAAGTGACTAAAACCCAATTTACCGAAAACCAAGATCAAATATTCAACATAAGAATTTACACAGTGAATCAGAGTAACTGCACAAACACTGATTCACTGTGAGGTGTTTTTTATTTTCTCAAGTGGCTGTGTGGCTGTGGAGTTAGTATATATATAATTAATTGGGTGCGGGGGGGGGGGGGTTGCTCCATGCAAAAACACTGTTTTATGCTGTATGTTTTATGTTGAATATTTTCAAGGATTTCTGATTCAGTGAAATGTGTTTCATCCAACTGGGATTTCAGTCAATTGCTTTTCAATAAGATGAGTTTTCAGCCAGTTGCTTTTCAGTTATGTTGGCTTTCAGTATTATTTTTCAATCAAATTCTTTGCATATCTATAACTATATATGTTCTTCCATAGGTAGATAAAGTATATATATATATATATATATATATATATATATATATATATATATATATATATATGTACTTATATCTATCTAACTATATATATCTGTGTGTGTGTGTGTGTGTGTGTGTGTGTGTGTGTGTGTGTGTGTGTGTGTGTGTGTGTGTGTGTGTGTGTGTCTGTTTGTGTGTGTGTGTGTGTGTGTGTGTGTGTGTGTGTATGTGTGTGTGTGTGTGTGTGTGTGTGTGTGTGTGTGTGTGTGTGTGTCTGTGTGTGTGTGTACACGTGTGTCTACTCACTTTAGCGAAGTAACCTATTTGTTGTCCTTGGAAACATCGAACACACAAGGTCAACAAACCAGACGTCAACACAGTACTTCACATGTGCTGAGAAAGAACATTTGCACATTCAGTATTTCCAAAACAAAAAGAGATACCATTGTTTTTTGCATGTAGGCATATACTACTAATTGGGGATTGTCAAGCTCACACACCTGTCGCCCATCTGCATATGTTGACCAAATGTAGTAAATTAAACAGATGATAACCATCATGCATTTAGACAAAATGCTGGATACCCATACACACACACACACACACACACACACACACACACATATATATATATATATATATATATATATATATATATATATATATATATATATGCAGAGAGAGAGAGAGAGAGAGAGATGTCAACATTTTAAGCCTGATAACTTACAAAATATAAAGTGTTACATAAGAGAAAAAATCATATGTCTTAGTGTTTCTTCAATTTTACAAACTGTGGGAATTTTCTTCTAGCCATTTCCATGGGCTGATTAACAGACAGTCACATGCTCTGCCCCAGCATAAAAGGTATCAGGCTAGAAGGGTAATGTCATGATGTTAGTAGCTCACTTGAGAGACAGTGGTTATCTTGAAAGAAGACCTGAAAGCATTGGCCAAAAGAAGACTGATGCAGGGCTAATGTGAGGAGTACTACCACTGCAGGAATTTGATTCTGGGACTGAGTACAGCCTCGGAGAAAGGCCTAGAAACTTTTGTGACTGAGAGACAGGCCTTATGGAAGGGTATAGAATCTGTAACTATACTGTGCATTGTTTAATCCCTGGTGCTATGTGCAAGGCCTAGGTTAAAGGCCGAGATTCTAGGATCACAATGGGGGTTGGCATAAGGGGTTGGAGGTTGTCATAATGGTTATGGAATTTACCTCTCAAGTACATGATTTGACTATCATGTTTGAGAGAAAATGGTTAGGTGTAAAATGGCCTACACAAGGGCAGCGTACCTACTAACTTATAAATCTAGGAATCTCAATTTGGTGTTAGGCTTAGCAAAGAGGACTACTTGTACCCCTAGAAAAATTCAATGATCTGCATAAACTATTGAACTATTTATAAGGTATTGTTTGTTTTATGTTTAGTGAAAACAGGTAAGGTATTCCAATGTATCAGTGTTAAATAACCACGCTTTTGCATGTGCCCTGTTTCAAGTGTCCTTATAAATCCTAAATAGGTTGATAGGTTCATAGGTTGGTACTGGGCTATCAGCCCTAGGGCCTATACAAGCCCAGCCATAACAATTCCCTGGCTATTTCTTCACATACTATTTATTCCCTTGACCCCTGTCTAGCAGGGTGACTGACATGATCCATGGGGTGAATTTCCTTTCTTTTATCCAATCATCAAGGTTCCTTTTGAAGAGGGCCAAAAAGGCACTCTGCTTAACATATATGGGCAGTATATTTGAGAGTCTGGGGAGTCTCTGGGTCAGGAACCTATCCCTCCAGCATGTTTTGTTTATTGGGATAACAAGGTTTAGATCCCTGGAGTGTGTGGCTCTGAGGGATTTGGATTTCTTTAAGTGGAGCATGTCCAACAGCTCTGGGTTTGACATGGCCTTGTATGTTAAGCAAAGATCGCCTTACAGCAGACGATATGCAACAGAGTATAGCTGGAGTTTTTTAAGGTGGTCAACATAGGGCATCTGTTTTAGGCCTGTGATTCCTTTTAGTGAGGTATTTCTGCGGCCTTTCCAGTTGTTGCAGATGTCTTGAGAGGTACATACCCAATGGGGCGTTGTATTCTATAATGGGTTTAGTGATGGATGAGTACAGAGGGACAATGACCTCCTTTTTTCTGGATGAAAAGCCCTTAGTGATGAGGTGTGCCACATAGAAGGATTTCCTGACTGTTGTGGCAATGTGGTTATTGAAGGAGATACCACTGTCCACCTGTGTCCCTAAGTCTCTTATCACACTTTCGGTGTTTAGTGTACTGCCACCTGTTTGGTAATTCACGGGTGCATGTTTTTCCCAAAGGGGATAACTATACATTGCTTGGCCTTGAGCTTGAGCCCATGGCTCTGGCACCAAGCATCTGTTTCTGTAAGGCCATTTTGTAGAGTATCCACATCATTGGGGATTCAATAATGGCTCCCAGTTTGCAGTCATCTGTGGACTTTGTTAGCCAGAGTCCCTTAGTGTTGGCCTGTACTTCAGAGAAGTAGATGCCAAACAAGAGAGGTCCCAAGACTGAACCCTGAGGTACTCCACATGTTACTTGTCTAGAGCTGGATTTGGAGTCACCTACTTTTACAGTGTGGGTTCTGTCAGTAAGCCAGTTGGCAACCTATCGAGTGATGTAGGGATTAATGCCCAGCTTAGTAAGTTTATCTATGATTCCAGAGTGGGGGATGGCGTCAAAGGCCTTGGCAAGGTCCAGATAGGCTGGGTGGATTGCCTTACCCTCGTCCACGGCTCTGGAGAGTGATTTGAAGAAGTCAATCAGGTTCAGGAGACAAGATCAGCCCTTCACTAACCCAAACTATGTGGGGTCCATTGTTTTAATGTTGCCAATGTCTTTGTTTATAAGTTCCATGATAATACGTTCCATGGTCTTGCAGATCAGGCTCATCAGACTGATGGGGCAGTAGTTCCCGCGATCCAAGATGGATTCCTCCCTTGTGGAGTGGGATAACTGTAGCTGTGTGCCACTCAGTGGGCACAAAGCCTGAGGTGAGGGTATGATTAAACATGACACTTAGGTGAGGTGCCAGTTAATTTTGTAGTTCATGTAGAACACAGCCCAGGATGTCATCTGTTCCCATGGAACCAGTTGGCACATGATCTCACCAGTGCCACAGGCATTTCGAGGACTGGTGAACAGGTCCGTCACCACCATGCTGACCTGAAGCAACAAAAGGAGGACCAACTGAACCAATGGATCCAGGAGGCCCGCCAAATGCCCAATGCCCCACTACTGAGTAAGTATCCATGTAATTAAGTATGTAAGAAATGCTATCCTAGCCTATAGTATGGATAGGTATGTTACAATATTCCTTCATTTATATTACAGCTGCAGGTGTTCGTTCCGCGAATCGGCAAGCCTATGCTGATAGGCTGTCGAGGTTGCGCCACCAGGCAGGTTAGTAATTATTCTGCTGGTACTGTTATAGAATATAAGTGGGACAGCTTGTAAACGAGTTCAGTGTTGTAACCCAGTAATAAAGGTCAAATAAGCCTAGAAGAAAGATTCTGCTAGTATTGTAAGATTAGATAAGTGATGCAGCCTGGAAAAGAGTATTACAATCCAGTAATAAAGATTAAACAAGTCTCAAATACAGTTCCCACCTGTATTGTAATATCAGATAACTGCTTCAGCCTAAAAATGAGTGTTGTAATCAATCAACAAAGGATAGACAACTGTCGAATACATCCTTGTAAATTCTGCCATATGAAATAAGTGAGTCAACAGGAAAAGATTGTTGTAACCCAGTAATAAATGTTAATAAAGCCTAGAATTATGTACCATCCTGAAATGTAAATATAAAATAATTGAGAGAGTGTGAAAAAGAGAGTTTGAAGCTACCAAGAAAGCTGTAATAAATCTGGAATAAAGGTATACTCCATTCACTACATAATTAAATGAATGAGACAGCCACAACCAAAGAGTGAAATGTCTTTAATAAAGTACAAAACCTGGATTGTGTCTGTCCCACAAATTGTATATGTTGCTGTACCCTTGCATTATGGAGATAGTATGGTTGTATGAAATGCTGAACATCCACAGTTGTCTAGACCCAAATGTAGCAGGATGCTTTACCTGAACACAGCCAGATATGAACATATATGAATAAAAATGGAATGTATATTAATGTAGCAGTAACATCCCCATCACCAAAATTCCTAAGGTTACATACACAGTTGTCTAGACCCAAATAAATCAAATGTAGCAGGATGCTTTACCTGAACACAGCCAGATATGAACATACATGAATAAAAATGGAATGTATATTAGTGTAGCAGTAACATCCCCATCACCAACTTTCCTAAGGTTACATACAGGAAACTGTACTAATACATGTAGGGGGTATATATCTGCATCTACTTGGAATGTACAGTATATATATATATAGGTAGTTTAAGTTGTTAATGTAATATTTCTCCACACTACCCTATTTTCACAAATTATGCCATTCCACACCAAACTGGGTATGTGGATTCACAATTAATTCCCATGGACACTTGTCCTGTTGGTTTATACATATCTGCATGTACGTTGATGCATGTGCCCTGTTCACATATCCAAACCTGATGGCCTGTTGCCACCAATCAATCCTGCATGCTGTTGGAATGTCCACTGTTGTTCTAAATATGCATGTGTTATGCTTGCTGCTCAATGTTCAGAATTCATGTGTGTTTGGTTAATGGGAATACTGATGCATACTGTAACAACTAATTCTGAATGGTGTTGTTTGTTACTAACCCAAAATACCATAAAATACTGCTAAACATAAGACAACAGGGAAGGCGGGTTCCAGCAGACCCACCTCTCCCACCTCAGCTCGCGAGTGCACCTGGCACCAGTGCCCAGGCCGGACCTTTTCCTCCGGTGGCCCTGTGCCACCTTCAGGTGAAAGCACTGCAGGGGATTGGGCTCAACCCCACTCTGCAAGCATGGCCGGAGGAGAGCCTCCACTCACCCTCCATACGGTCCAGTCTGTGGTGCGTAGTGAGATCAGGCCTTCTGTGACTGATCCCTTATGCCAGCTTGAGGTGAGAGTGGTGCAACTCATGGGTGTCTCTACCCATCCTATCTGGCCCCCAGCACAGCCCCGGCCTGGGTTGTGAAGGTGCAGTGGTAACTGCCCATGGGTGGGGATCTCAGTTCCACTGTTGCCATCTCTGGGCTCATGGGCTTGCGATATCCAAACATCCATCCCTGTCATTTGTGTTTATCCCCCACATGTGTCATACTCCGCCCCTGTATGCGTCTTGTTTGTCTTGTCTGTTAACCTCCCCAACCTACTTCCCCAAATATACCTACTTCCTGTACCTCACATTCCACTTTCACCTGAAAAAAAATAAAAAAAGGGCACTCTGTTCCCACAAAAAAATTACTCCCCATACATAGCTACCCATTTCGCATACATGTCTGTTGGACATGTAAACTGATAATTACAATTGGCTGTACAACATATTTTGTTGTCCTCACCCCTCTCTCAGGGGTGGAAGGTGTCAAATGTCACTCTAAATTTCTAACATATGCACAGCTGTTGCTGGTAAAGAATTGGGCAGCTATGGGCCTTCCCTACATCCTTCCTGCACATCCCGAGCTTGTTTTCCTACTGTCCTACCCTCTTTGTGCCCCCTTTTTCTCCACTTTCCTATTTCCCCATTTTCTTTTCTTTAAAAGAAAATAGCGTGGGTGTTAGCGAGATTAAGCAATTTTAAGCAGTAGTCAGTGTGTGTACACTTGTGTGCACTTAGCTAAGCATAGATAAGCATAGCTAAGCATCATGCAAACTCGCGCAAACCCGCTTACAACTACTTAAAAGTGCCTTAGTCGCTCTGTATGACAAGGCCTGTGGTCTGCTCATCAGCAAAATAAAATACCCCTGTCAGTCTCGAACCCAGGAAACACTAGACTGCATGAATTACCACTGAGCCACAGCAGATATACAAGAACTTGGTGCTGAAAGAAATATATCATGAAATACAAGGAGAGAATGTAAAGGGAAAATAGGAAGGCCATTACACAAAGCTTGTTCTGTGTTATCTTTACTGGCAATTCTTGTGGAATTGCATTACATGAGTGTGATAAGAGAAACAGCCATGCTAGTAGGTAATAATGTTACAGTAGCACCTTACAAACCCCACACAGTTTCAGAGCAGGATAAACACTGCCATATTTGAATAGGTAATAGGCCAGACCTCCCAACTGTGACTGATTTACAGGGATGTCCCTGATTTGCAAACAAATGTTAACTGCGCCCCACTGACTCCCTGTGAAATGTACTCACAGTAGGCAGAAAGGTGGGGAATCCCACGCAATGGTAACTGTCAATAAGTTACAGTAGACCCTACTTGCATATCAGAAATGGTGTAGTAATACATATGCTCAAAATACCCCATAGTCATAACTGCAGAATATCTGAAATATATCACGGGTGTATCCCACTGATATGTACCTTTCCCTGAGGCTGATCAGATATATACCTGAGAGTATCTGAGACCTGGAAGTGTCAGAAATGCACAGGCATATCAGCCTGTCTGCTGTTAAACACTCTGCGAATAGCTGTAGAATTACTTCCACAAGTATGCCCTTATGTAGGAGTACAACACAGAAATATCAAAGGATGTAGCCAACTAACATACTAATGACAGTATAGCAGTTCACAAGCACTGTATGCGCTTGATATTCATACTTGTTAGTACAATATACTTAGTTGTCCCTACACCCAGCCTGCACATCCCTAGCTGGTGTCCCCACTGACTTCCTGCTTCCCGCTTAACTGTTTAAAAGTGCCTTATTCACTCTGTATGACAAGGCTCCAGTACTGCTCAGCAGAAAAATAAAATACCTTTGTAAGTGTCAAACCCCATACCTTGGGCTCACCAGACTGCATGAAGTGCCACCAAGCCACAGCAAACATATAAGAGCTAAGTGCTGAAAGAAATATATCATGCATTACAAGGAGTGAATGTAAATGGAAAATAGGAAAGCCATAGCAACACATTCCAGTAAAGACAAATATCAGCCATTCAAGGAGTGAATGTAGAGGGAAAATAGAAAAGCCATAGCAACACATTGCAAGAACTACTGTTGTATGCCAGTTAATCCACAAATCCCACAGGAAAGTACATACTCCCATGTAAACAGTGTTAGCATTAGCAGGTGTGAGTTAATATACACACTGAGAGGAGTGCACTGGAAGAAGCAACAATCAGGTTTCAGTACAACATGCATTTCAGTGGCTACAACACAGCCTCAAATATGAGAGATATATACCAACCTTCTGACTGACACAACAGTGTCCACAGCAAACCAACATGGTCCCCACCTTGCAAAACTGAAAGTCCTACGCCTACCTAACCTATCATTTTATAGCAGTGTCCTGAAATCACAGTGAGAACTGCAATTACCACACAGCAGGCTGCATGCAATTATTAAATGCTGGCCACCCATTGGTGCAGAGACCATCACATGCACATGTGCAGATACCTACAAAAGCAGCCTGTACTGCCAGTCCACACATTCAGTAATATCATTGCAACAACTGGAGGGGGAGAGAGAGAGAGAGAGAGAGAGAGATAGATATAGATATAGATATAGATATAGATATAGATATAGATATAGATATAGATATAGATAGAGACAGAGACAAAAAAAAAGCCAGCAAGCAATACAGCAAGCAAGCCAGCAAGCAGGCCGGTAAGCAAGCCGGCAAGCAGGCCGGCAAGCAAGCCAAAAGAAAAAAGCTGTCAGAGACAAAGGTAATGTAAACTACATAATCTAATAAACTACATATTGTGAACACTCCATATGTGTTAGCAGTCTGTATCTATATGTATATGCAGATGTGCATAGGGCAAGGGACATACTGCAACTGTTAGTGAAGGCTGGACATACATATGTAGTTGAAGGTTGCTATGTGCACATATCAGTATAGGTTGTAGTGTGTGGCATTGAAAACAGCATGCAGTGCAAGTATATGTCATGAAGTGGTGAACTTCTGTGGGACTGAGCCAGTGAGGCCTGCTACAGCTATATGGCCTGAGGACAGCATAATGCATTCTGCACAACACTGTGCAATATTATTACAGAATGGTATGTCTCACAACTGTTTCAGAAGTGATATTCACACCATGAAAGGTGGGCAGTCTATGTGCCTACATGTGCATGTATATGTACAGTAATGGATGTTTAGAAGTGTGTGTATATATATATATATATATATATATATATATATATATATATATATATATATATATATATATATATATATGCCCCTATACACCTCACAATGTCCTATGCAGTATGTACCTCCCATGAGAACTACAGCAAGAGGAAAGGCCACAGACATACCTAACAAAGACTGATAATGCCCTCAATCACATTCCCTATGCAGACTGACTCACAAAACCACAGCTAGAGTACCTTGCATACTTCCTACACAGAGGTTACCACTGCTGGACATACAGAGTTATGTCACACCCACACCAGTCGGCCAACCACCATGGCAACACCTCACAATCCATCCAGCCTACATGACCTAGAGCCCTAATCCTTGTCACTGCACTAAACAGCACATGCTGGAGGTACAGGTTTCTATACCCAAATATGCCATACCCTGGACTAAACCACCCAGCATTAACAAACAAGGCTCCTTATTAGTAGATGTCATACATACGCCTGATGAATGTTATGGAGATAGGTAATTTGCCCTGTGAGTCACCTCTGTGTAACCATTTCACAGGAGCAAGTAAAATCACATTACATGTGTCCCAAAGGGCAGGGTAGCATATGGCTAGTCTGCCCTAGGCCCAGGGCCAATAGCATAGTACCTACCTATGACACAATGCACACACACATGTACTCAGTGCAATACCAGCTATGTGTGGTTGAATGAGTGTGACACTGACTGTGTGCAAGGTCTGTAAAGGTGTGATAGCTTAGCGTGAGTTTGTGTCTGTCATGGTAGTTTGTGTCGTAGGTGTGAGGCCAGAGAAAGATGTGTCAGTTATTGGGATGCAAACATAGTAGATTGGCATATGTTGTGCTGTAGATCCCTGTGTATGACTGCAGTGTCCCATCATAGGCAGAAGCAATACATGTATGCTCTGTAAGTGGTACTGCTGTTGAATCCAGCTCACATATGAACTGTTGTACTAGCTGAAGTTGTAGGCCTAAACACTACAGTATGATGCATGTTCACATTCCCTGGTAACACTGTCTGGTGTGTTTCCTGTAGTCTGCACAGATTACATACCTATGCATAGGTATCTGTAAGTAGGGGCACACAGTACTATAAGGTACACAGTTAATGTTCATCTGTGTCGTCATACATTTGTGTGTTGTATGTATGTGTAATGTGTGTGTAATGATACCTGTACCATGGCCGCAATCACATGTGTGTTACAGGGTATGTGTGTGTACCTGGCAGCATGTATACTCTGTGACAGCAGTATGCTGGCTATATTAACAACTGTGCACATATGCCAGGTAGGGGAATGGCATCAAAGACTAGGGTGGATTACCATTTAAACTGTAAATGTGCATTGCATTAATTGCATGGGATGACAATATTTTTCATCCATTAGCTTGATACATACCCCCAGTGTGAGGTTGTGCATTGTATCCCAAACAGTGTGCCGAGTGCTGGTGTATACTAGTTTGTTGTAGGTAGTGTGGCAGGCACTGTCAGACAGTTGTGGGCCGAGCACTGATATGTGGTATCAAACATGTGTATCCCCTGATAGACAGACAGATGCTATATATGGCAGTTAAGTGATATCAGTACATTAGAATGTTAAGGGTGTCACATGACTTGCTCACATATTTTCCTTTTCCTTCCAGGGTGATGGTGCATCAGCGTAACCCACCTTATACAGCAGCAGAAAATCAGGAGATCCACCAGATCTTGGTGCAGAATTATTCTGCGCTGTTTTCCATGAACAGCCAGAACCAGCATGAGAGAGCTGCACTGTGGCAAGATCTTGTCTGTCGGGTAAATGACATAGGCATGCATAACCGGACATATGAGCAGGTACGCCATCACTGCAGTGATTTAATTAGACATGTCTGGCAGTGTGCGTCTGATATCCACAGACAACAGCTTGCCACAGGTGGTGGGGTACCTATCCACCCCCCCTCACCAGTGTGGAGGAGCACCTCCTAAGTGTTGTGGCTCCAGGCCAACAACAACAACGTTCACAAACATGTGTCATCATGGAGGCCGGAGCCACCCAGCATGTTGAAATGGAGTGTGCAGATAACATGCCATATCTGTAGTTGACTGGTCTCTGTACTGGTAGTTTATGTGTGTGTGAGATATGTACTGTGTGTGTAGCTGTTAGTCTGCCTATTCTTCTGCAAGATTGATATTCTAAGCATAATCTGTACACTTGTGAAAGCCACCTGTTGTACTACTGTACTTTATCATACTCACAGTATCAATGGCACAGTTGTGGCCACTGGCAATCACTGCCATATTTTTGCAGGTCCCTCTGGAGTGACAGCAAGGCCGCCAATCCATGCTGGTGAGTGTAATAACAATACTATTGCTAATGACATTTGCATGTCATAATGGAGGTGTAGTGTGTGCACATGTAACACCTACTCATAATGCATGCTGTGCATGTTTGCTGTGAGACTATGCATATCCTATTATTCTGAGTAGCTGCCTCACTCACATGCAATACACAGAGCATGACACACATGTGTGGCAACACAGTACTGGACATTGTATAGGCATATCTGATACACATGTACACAACACACACACATGTTTGGCATAGACACTACACCTTAGCCTGCTACACATGTCCAATTATGACACCTGCTGTATGGCCACCCTTCAGTATCCCACTTATCCTCTATGCAGCACACATAATATACCTGAGGGGTAGAGGCCTACCATGTCTTTGAGCAACAGTCTTGAATAAATAATACATTCATGTTAGGCAATGCTCACTATTGGCCACCTTACACACCCATGTAACAAGTGGCTGTGTAATTGTGGATGTAGTCATGTTACTGCCCTTCAGGTACAGCATGCTAGCTGCCTGTCTGGCACACATTATTATTGTTGACTGACCACAAGAAGCATGTTGATCATGGCTCATGTTACTACACCACATCCAGTTCCACTGACAACAAAAGTACACATAGCAGTTATTGTGTAGCACTGTCATGTGTTGTGTGTGTGTGTGTGTGCAAATATATGCACCAACAGCTTGTAACACTTGCACAACATTGTTATGTCCTTGTACACATTGTGTCTCAGGGTGAAGACAATCACTGATCAACTACACACAACCATCAAGTACATGTATACTGTTATTAACAAGGGCTGTCTACACTTGCACTGCATGTTCCTGTGCAACACATAATCTGCATGCTGACACATGTGCAGTGATGTTTTTCCTTGTGATATTGTCACCCACCCTCAAACAGTATTGTGTATGTGTTGGATTGCAGGTGTGTCTGTGTTTGTATCTGCTGTACTGAGGAGTGTGCCGGTGTGCCTGTGTGCATGTGTGCATGTGCACCTGTGTGCATGTGCATCAGTGTGCATGTGCACCTGTGTGCATGTGCACCTGTGTGCATGTGTGCATGTGTGCCTGTGTGCCTGTGTGCACGTGTGCCTGTGTGCATGTGTGCATGTGTGTTAACATTGTGTACACATTTGTAAACTGTGTTTCCTATCTTCCTCTCGCAGGTTCTGATGTTGCTCTGGTGGAGTGCAACAGGGAACCTGAAACCACTGCTGGGGATAGTGATAATGATGAAACATGTGTAATGGCACAGGGAGGTTTGACAGGGTCTGTCATTGGTCAGCCAATCAACACTACACAGCAGTCAACCCCATCAATGCGCACAGTCATCCTGTCGATACATCCATCGTCACCAATGTCCTTAGCTGAGGGACAGCATACAGTGGGCATTGACCAGGGTAGTGTGGTATCATTGGCACATGCATCCCCTCACAGCAGCCATGGCCAGATTCCTGACATGGTACCACACAGGAAGATGTCTAGGGGTTCTTGTGGGAGCATCTGTGGTCGTACTGCCCCTGTCAGATGTGCCCACAGAGGTCTTTCAACCTCAGCTATGTTCCGGGCTGCAATGCAGGCACAAGCACGTATGGAACGATACACCAGACAGGGTCTGAGGGAGCTTAGAGCACATCTCACCACTATGGATGACACTATGCGTGACGTTGCGGCTGCCATCTGTAATTTCAGCGAGGTCATTGATAGACGTTGGGGGACACATTAGATCTCTTCCACAACTACATGTCCAGGAGCCAGGACAGTGTAGGATGGTTGAGGCATTGACGTGGACATATGTCAGCAACATCATCAGCTGGCAGTCATCATGGATGACAACAAATGCGCAGCTGCTCTCATAGTGCCAGTACCAGCCCCATCAATGCTGGATCTATGCTGTCATTACACCGTCCTAGAAGACCACGTGCACGTTGTTCTGGACAGTCCCAGCAGGGACATGTGTCCAGTCAACAACCCACTGCTTCTGATGACAGTACACAGTCTGGCTTAGTACCTAATACTGTCCGTAGCACCCCTGCCAGGCACAGGTACAGTGTCCGTGGCCAGAGACAGTAATCTGTATGACCTGGCAGGTACAGTCTGTGGCTGTCCACAAACACCCGTATATGGCAGCCACATGGTGGAACTGTGTGCAAGCATACACACACACATAATGCTAACACCTAGGGCTAACACATACACACACACATCGCATCAACATTGCCCCATGTTGTACTGTTGTCCCTCACTAACACACACACACATACATGTCGATTGGATGTGTCAATGGCAGACTCTGGCAAACCAAGTTCACACCCTGTGCATATGATGAAACTGTGACACCTCCTGCCATCTGTAACATTGATGCAGGAACAGGATAGCATGGTGCTGATGCACAGGGTGACTACATAGCACTGTGGTAATAATATCATGTTGTTAACAGTACAGTGTAATGATATTGCTGTGGGTATATCCGAGCATGCATGATGCATTAACTATAATTGCCATTGTAGTTTTGTATACACCAGTGTTAATTCCCAAAGTGTACTGTCTGCACATGTTGTTGTGTGTACCTGTGCCTGCATGTGTTGGGGTGTGGACAGTACATGTGTGATGTTTGCAACACAGAGTTGCAGGTGTACATTTGTGAACATGGTCAGCATGGAACATGACATGGTTTGACAGTATGCTGTGGGTGATACGGTTTCCATATGTCAATGGTCTGCATTCTGGTACTATACATAGCCCACATAGCCTGACATTCCGTGGTCATTACATGCTGTCTCCTCAATTGATACACAGATATAGGAACCTGGTGTCAGTGATATCCTTGCAGTACTACACTATACCATTAGCCATTCTTACTGAGCCACACTCATCCCTGGGAACAATACTCTTTGGCATATAGCAGTCTCACGTACATGTCAACACACTACGGATATGTCCATCCATGATTGCAAATGCATACAGTGGCCTACAATGCATTCTACACATGACACATGACACCTAACCACCACAAGGGTATCATACAGACATATACCTGTTGTCCAAGCCATGCTGTATTGCTGTAACTCAACTGTAGTATTGTCATTGGCATGTAGTTAACATAGTATTCCAACAGTACCATGTAGGTGGTAGCACCTATCAGGTAGAACGGGTAATGGTGTGTACATGTGGACAAGTGTTATCTTGTCTATCCTGTGATATTCACATTTCCAAAGGTGTTCTGCAGTCCCTCGGTGTATCACCTAAGCAAGACAGTGTCTGTATGCATATCGGCAACAGTTGCCATACACCTACACTGGATGTCCATCACTCACAGACTTTGCTGTGTTTTAACATGTCTGACATATACTCCAGACATGAACCCTCACCCACATTAATCTATCAAAGCTTTCATGGGTGTGTGTCACATAGTTGGCCTAGGACACAGATCACTGCAGTAGCCTGCATTGTCACCAACATGCATGTATGGCCTAAGGTCTGGTAAGCTGCGGCACATGCTGGCAAAGGTAACAACTGTAATCATATGAGGCAGGCTTCACACATAGGAACTATTAAAGGTCACAGGTACATATCTGTATGTGGCACACACATACCTGATGTATGCATTGAAATTACTGTTATAATAATATGTCATACAATAATAAAAGCAAAACATAGAACACATTGACAAACACATACTTGTCATTTGTAGGATTCAAACCCCTACCTAACTCTGTTACGATACATGAAAGAAACGCATTTGCGCGGCATGCTATTTGCATTATTGAATGATTTCCCTTTTCCTGCTTTATTTATAGGGTGCTGACATCATCAGTCTTTCCAAAGAGGAATGTACATCTTTTAGTGTGTTATCCCAGTCTTCAAAAAGGGCACTCCTTTTACAGAGACTTGCATACATACACACCCCCCTGCCACCACACACACACACACACAGCATTTGCAAGACTCAAACTCTTATCTAAATTTGTTATGATACTTGAGAGAGATGCATTAGTACAGCGCTCTATTCACATTACTGGAGGATTTCCCTTCTCCTGCTGTATTTATAGAGTGCTGACATCAGTCTTTCCAAAGAAGAATGTACATCTTTTAGTGTGTTATCCCAGTCTTCAAAAAGGCCATTTCTTTCACCGAGACTTGCATACATACACACCCCTTTATATGCACACAGCATTCCCAAGATTCAAACCCCTGCCTAACTATGTTATGATACTTAAGAGAAATGCATTAGCGCAGCACACTATTCACATTACTATATGATTTCCCTTCTCCTGCTGTATTTATAGGATGCTGACATCATCAGTCTTTCCAAAGAGGAATGTACATCTTTTACTATCCCTCAGTATGGGGGATAACAATATTTGTGCATTAACAGATGCCTAGTTCAGGGTCACATATGCACACTGGCACTGCCAGGTTATGTTTTATACCATGCTTCATGACCACAGGACTTGTAGCACACAACACAAGTAGGGGGTGTATCCATATACATCACAGATACACACACCTCTGGGTTGGTACCACTGCACTAAGCATGACAGGCTATACATATACAACTACCATTGTGCAAAACCGTCTTTTGGTTTGGTGTGTAGTTCAGACAACCCCCCCATACCTAGGAACCACACCTGGCTTTCCTGGGAACAGTGTAGGATATGAAGGTCTTCACACACACCATTATAGTGGTTGACTTCAGGTGCACAAATATTGACTGCGGATACTACTCAGGCCCTCAACAGCATCATCCTACAGCCACTAAAATTTGTGGATCCATGTGCTATGGCACAACCAGTCACCACGCCCACAAGGGGGAATACATATTGGACCTGATCATCACCAACATGGGGACTCTATGTTCCACACCAGAGGTAGAATCCTCATTGTTAAGATCAGACCATAAACAACTTTCCCTGGACATCTATATCCTGTTCCCACCCCCAGCCAAGGACATCACTGTAAAGAATTTCTCAAAAGCAGACTTTGCACTTGTGAAGACTGGGGTGGAATACTTTAAAGGCCCTGTGCTGGAGGATAATACAGCCCAATATGCAGAAACCTTTACAAACGCATTGTATGAGCACCTGCAGGTATGCATTGATCATGCTATCCCAAATAAAACCATGACTTCTCCAAAACATAAGACCTGCCTGGTTGACTCTGGCCATATATAAGCTGTAAAACAGAAGGAGGAAGCTGCTACATAATAGAGCAATATCCCACAGAGGCAGGACATCTCCGAACAGTATTGGCAAGACACTTCAATCCCTCATATAATCATCACTTGCACATTTTGACAGTGAAATTGACCAGACACTACAGATAATCACAAGGCCTTCTTTAGTTATGTCAGGAATATGTGTGGAAGCAACACAGATATGCTCTGAATTGTTGCATAACAGCACAAAATATGCCAAACCTATGTAAATAGCCTACACCCTGGCAGACAGAGTCTGCACAAATGCCCCGCCTTACCCCCCAAGGGTACAGATGCCCATCCCAAATGAATGTAACCTCCCTGACATCACAGATGCACAGGTGACAGGTGCCCTCTCCAATAACACAGCATATGTATGGGACCGGATGGTGTCCCAGGCTGTGTCGTACATGAGCTCTGAGTAGAACTGAACACTCACATTAAGTCACTGTTCCAACTTAGCCTTACTACAGGATATGTACCCTGAGAATGGCATACAGATGCAGTGCTCCCACACCACAAAGGTGGTGCCACAACGGACCACAGGAACTATCACCCCATAAGCCTGACTAGTGTAGTAGAAAAAGCTATGGAGCGTATTATCATGTAAGTCATAATCAAAAACATTGTGAGCCTCCAGACAGTGGATCATACACAATTCAGCTCTATTAAGGGCAGATCTTGCCTCTTACACATAGTTCATATCTTTGAAATGGATACTGAAGCCATGGATGAGGGCAAGGTAGTTCACACAGTCTACCTGTACCTTGCAGAATCCTGCAACACAATACCCCACTCAGGCATCATACATATGCTTACCAGCTTAAATATCAACCCCTATATCACTAGATGTGTTGCTATCTGCCTCAGGGATGGAACCCACATGGTCAGAATTGCAGGTGCCATGTCCAATTCCAGACCAGGTACAACTGGTGTCTCACTGGGCTCAGTTGTGGGACCTGTCCTGTTCGGTATGTACTTCTCTGAGGTTCAGACTAACACGGGGGGATTATGTCTAGCAAATGTCACAGATGACTGGTAACTGGGGGCCATAAGCAACACTGCAGCTGACACATGCTTCCTCCATAAGGGTCTCACAGAGATGGATGCTTGTTGCCAGAGCCATGGCCTCGTGCTAAATGCTAAGACATGCATAGTCATCCCTTTGGGGAAAACAAGGTGCACACAAATCACCACATAAGTGGCAATTCATTAAGTACAGAAGACGTATTTACAGATTTGGGGACCAACATAGATCGTAACCTCTCCTTTGCTAATCACATTGACAGAGTCACTGCAAAGACCTTTATATAGCCCTCCTTATCACATGGGGGTTTGCATGTAGATCATGGGAGGTCATTGTGGCCATCTACTAGTCACTCCTCAGGCCCATGTTTGACTACAATGGCCCTTTTGGGGTGTACCTTACCCAACACCTGCAGCAACTACAGTGTCCACAACAGTATCTCCCCAAGAGGATCATGGGCTACATACAGATTTCCTATGCAGCTCAACTAATGGATCGCTAGCTCTACTCAGTTGCTTAACGCCTACTCAGAGGTAATCTATGCCTGACGTACACAGCCATGTCAAACCCAGAATTAATGGACATGCTCCATCTCATAACATCCAAGACCCTAAGAGCTACACACTCCAGGGATTTAAACCTCAGCACAAAACTAAATAGGACATGCTGCAGGGACAGATTCATTACCCAGAGGCTCCCCTCACTCCGGAATTGAATTCCAATTAAAGTTAGACATAGCCCCTCGCCAACCCTCTTCCAGCAAAATCCAGCTGGATGGATGGGAAATTGCATATTCCCCCCTGGGATCTCCACTGTGTCCCTGCTTGACAGAGGCACAGCAAACTAGCCTTGAAGGGTGCCTTATGTGACCTACCTTACAGAGGCACAGTAGGCTACTATACTGGGGAGGCAGACACCAAATACACTCTGCCTAGGCTTATGAATTCCCTAGGGCAGACAGCCTAGCATCTACCTCTGCACCTATGTTTATGTTGGAGATGCACAATATTTGTTGCTAATTCTGTTTGCAGGTCTTTATTGCCGTAGCTTTCCCAGTTTCTATGAACAACTTGTGTATCTGCGTAACATGTTTGATCATGACAGGGTTCCAGTATATTAATATATGTGTCTGTTGTCATTTAACTGTGTGCACAGGGCAGATTGCTGGATCGTGGGAGGTTCCTGGCTTAACACATACAACTGCCAGATAAGTGTCGCCGACTGCTATACTCAGACATGGCCTAAGTGTGTGAGCATGCCCAGTTCAGGCTTTCCATGGTTTGTTGCCTGACATATGTCTCATTTATCCAAGTGTGTGAGCATGCCCAGTGTGACTTTTCCATATGTTGTGATCTGAAGTCCACTACATTTGTGACTGTGTGTGAACATGACCAATATTGACATTTATACTGTGTGTGCTGGAAGTCATGTTGTGTTCTTACTGCCAGACTCCTTTGTGTCATAACTCAACAGGGATTGTGCTGTGCCTGCAGGGTTTCCATGGGATAGTTTCCAAAGACTTGTCAACATTCTTTCATACTGACTGAGCACTGCAGTACTGTCATGGTGTAGTGGTTCAGTGCTTTCACTATTGTGTACAGTATCATGGGTTTGAGTCCCATCACTGCTTTAAATGTTCATACTGAGCAGACCAGATTGGTTAAGGGTCAGTTGGGCAACCATGAGCATGTTGCATTTTGTTCAGCTATGGCCTACTTAAACCAGGCTTGTCCGACATTGCTGTGTATGCACCAACTTGGGTAGACATTGCCATACATTACTCCACATTGACCACAGTTGTACTAGTTGGTGTGTGTGATTCTGTTCATAGGTTCATACTAGGCTTTCTGCGCTAGGGCATTTATAATCCTAGCCAGAGTGTGTTTGGCTTTCAACACACATTTTAAGTGGAGTTTGCCATGACATATTTCAAGGTTAGTATACTGTGCCTCTGTCTAACAGTGACATAGAAGCGATACCCAGGGTAAACCTACAATCTCCCATCCACTCATCCAGATTCCTCTTGAAGAGAGTCATTGAGGGACTCTGGCTAACCTGGAGTGGGAGTTTACTCAAGAGTGGAGGGAGCCTCTGGTTTATGAATCTGTCACTCCAGCATGTCCTATTTATTTCAGTCCTGAGGTTCAGGTCTCTTCAGCATGTAGCTTGATGGGATTCTGATTTTCCAAGGTGCAGCATGTCCATTGATTCCAGGTTGGACATGGCTTTATACATCAGGCACAGATCACCTCTGGGCAGGCGGTATGCCACTGAGTGGAGCTGCAGTTTCTTTAACCGGGCAGCAAATGGCATGTGTTTGAGCCCTTTGATCCTCCTGGTGAAGTACTTTTGTGGTCTTTCCAGCTGCTGCAGGTGTCTGATAAGGTACATCCCACAAGGGGCATTGTACTCAATTATGGGCCTGATGAGGGATGAGTAAAGAGGCACGATGACCTCCCCTGATCTAGATGTGAATACCTTCATTATTAGGTGGGCTATATGAAATGTTTTTCTAAACACTTTGGCCACGTGGTTGTCAAATGAGAGATTGCTATCAACTTGGGTCCCCAGGTCCCTTATCACTTTTTCCATACTGAATGGGTTACCACCTATGTGGTAATTTGTGGGCACTTAGTTTTTGCCAAAGGGGATGACTATACACTTTTTAGCATTCAGCTTGAGGACATGGCTCTGGCACCTGTTGTCTGTTTCTATGAGGCCCTTTTGTAGTATGCTTGTGTCAGCTGGAGGGTTGATTATGGTGCCCAGTTTTCAGTCATCTGCAAACTTGTTCAGCCACAGTCCTTCTGTGTTGGCCTGTACCTCCATGAAATATATACCAAACAAGGGAGGTCCCAAGACTGAGCCTTGTGGTATGCCACTTGTAGCTGGTTTGGGGTCTGACATGGCTCCAGCATTTCTGACCATGTGGGTTCTGTCCTTCAGCCAGTTTGCAACCCATCTAGTGACATAGGGGTTTATATTGGAGCTGGTGAGCTTATCTATAATGACCAAGTGGGGTATTGTATGGAAGGCTTTTGCGAGGTCCAGGTAGGCTGTGTGGACCACCTTCCCCTCGTCAATGGCCTTAGTGACTGTTTCAAATGACTCAACCAGGTTTAAGAGGCAGGATCTGCCCTTAACAAAGCCAAACTGGGTAGGATCCTGTGTCTGTAGGTCCTCAATATCTTTATTTCTGAGGTCCGTGATGATCCTTTCCATATCTTTGCAGACCAAGCTAGTCAGGCTTCTGGTCCAATAGTCTGCAGTATCCATTGAGGCACCACCTTTGTGGAGAGGTACCACTGTTGCTGCACACTGCTCTTTGGGTGCATATCATGTGGTAAGGCTGAGATTGAACAGTGGTTTTATGTTTGTGTTCAATTCTTCTTGGGGTTCATGTTGGACATAGCCCAGGACACTGTCTGTTCCCATTGATGCTGTGTGATTTGCTTTGGAGAGGCTGGCTGTTACCTGGGTGTCTGAGATGTCAGGGGGCCAGCACTCTGCTGGGATAGATATTTGCCCTTTTGGTGGGGAGGGGGGGGAGTTTTTACTGAACCTGTCAGCTCAGATGTTGGCAATTTCTGTGGGTTTGGTGTATTGTTTGTCATTTTGGACTAATTCTGAGCATATCTGGGAATTCCCACCTAGGTTCCTACCATAACTAAAGAAAGCCTTGTGATTATCCTTAGTGTCCTGTACAATTTTTATCTCAATGATGGCCTTAGAAGATTTTATGTGTGGCCGTAGTTTTTCAATAATACTGATCAGAGATGCCTTCCCTTTTTGGGATTTTGCTCTATCATATAGTAGCTTCCTCCTTGTATTGTATGTTTTTTTATGGCTGGAGTCCACCAAACAGGATGCCTGCCTTTGGAGGATTGGATCTTGGTTTTATTTGGGATTGCATGATCCATGGATTCCTGAAGGTGTTCATAGAATGCGTCTATAATGGGTTCTGAGGTCTGGGCCATATTTTCCACAGGCACAGGGGCTGTGAAGGATTCCACCTCGGTTTTGAGGAGTGTGACATTTGCCTTAGTGAAATTTTTCACTGTGGTTTTCTGGGCATAGGCTGGGGTCGGGATGTGAATATCCAGTGAGATTACTCTATGGTTTGATCTTACCAGTGAGGGATACACTTCTGGTCTTGGGCATAGAGTCCCCATGTTGGTAATGATCAGGTCCAGTATGTTTTCCCCTCTTGTGGGAGTGGTAGCAAGTTGTTCCATAGGATTTAAGCTTATAAATTCTAGGAACCTTTGGGCTAGGGTGTTGCATCTAGGGTAATGCTCCCAGTCTATGTTTGGGTAGTTGAAGTCGCCCAATATAATGGTGTTTGGGGAGACCTTCATATTTTCATGTGTTCTCCAGTCAGCCAAGTGTGGTTCCAAGTGTGGCTATGAACTGGAAGATGGTTTTACCCACTGTTAGTTGCACATGGATAGTCTCTGATGCTTCATGCTGTGCCACCAACCTGGGGGTGTGGGTATCTTTGTCAAATATTGATACTCACCCTCCTTTTGTAGTTTGTTCCATGTTTTGCGGCTGTATAGCATGGTATGAGGTGTAACCTGTTAGTGCTAGGGTGCTCTTGGGAGCCTTGAAACATGTTTCTGTTACTGCACAGATATCAACATTCTCCATGCTGTGGAGAGTTTGGAGTGTGTGCATCTTGCAGTTTAGACTTCTGGCATTGTGTAGCATTACTTCTAGTTTCTTATCCCTTGTGGTACCTATGGAGGTGGGTTTGTCTTTTGAGCCTTACCTAAAAAAGGCACTATGGGGGTGACAAGAGCCTTTGGGAATATCCAAAAGGTCACAGGTGACAGGTGAAAGCCATCCCTAGCAAAACATCATGTCTTGTCGAGCATGTCATTCCAGGCTGAGAGGCATTGGATCCCCTTTCACTGACACCAATACTTAAGACAATTGTTGTAATTGATCATCTTGTCTTCATATTGTGGCGTCATGTTTGGTGAGGGTAGGATGATACTCAAGGTCATCAAGTTTGCATATACTACATGGTGGTAAATGCTGTTTAGCACTACCTTACATTGCTTAACACATGGCCATCATGCCTCAGGTGGTGCTGCAGGGCTGCCTATTTCGGATGCACATACTACCCTCCCTGCACATGTTTGAAAGCAGGTTGTGTCAACTTAGGCATCCCTTTCACTATATGTGGGAGTCAGAGAGAGGTATAATTTCCAGGGTTCCTACTGAGCCAGTGTATGTGCTATGCGTTGCCTCTTTGCCAAGGCATACTGGGCACGCCCCCTTCTGCCTACTTTGGCAGGCTCAGGTTGTTCCTCCTCTGAGTCACGCTCTGCCTGCGATGGCCTTGGCAATGGTAGGGGGCTGTTTGGCCCAGGCCTGTGCTGGTCCTGCTGCAGATGTTTTTGCAGAATCATATTATGTAGCATAGCACATACCATGACAATTTGGGTACATGTAGTTGGTGAGTATTGCAAGGCTCCACCTGATGTGTCCAGGCACCGGAGCCGTGACTTGAGCAACCCAAACACATGCTCAATTACATTTCGTGTTTGTGCGTGGGACCTCATTATGGCATTCCTGTTCAGGTGTGTGTGCATTTCTGATGGGTGTCATCAGCCATGGCTCCAGTGCATAACCAGCATCCCCACTAAGTGACCATGTGGGATGTCCCCATTGGCAAATGTCTGGTACAGCTGTGTCAGATGCCAGATATGGGAATCATGGTAGCTTCCAGGGCAGCCAGCACACGCATTCATTATTATGCCCTGGGCATCACATACAACCTGGCAGTTGATGGAGGGGAAGCCCTTGTGGTTAATGTAGGCCCTACCCCCCTCACCGGCTGGTGCTTTGATGCATATATGCGTGCAGTCTATTGCACCCACTACCTCAGTGTCTTCTGCTATTTGCTGGAAGAGACGTATATTGCTGGCCAATACCTCACGGGAATTGGGGAAATATACATGATCACCAACATGTGCTGACATGGCATCCAGGAACTGGTACAGTACCCTGGATGCTGATGCCTGTGATATCCCCATCATATCACCAGTTGGTCTCTGGAAGGTACCTGTTGCTAGTATTCTTAGGCCAACACATACCTTGGTTTCCACTGGGATGGGTTCCCTTCTGTTGGTTCTGTGTGTGAGGCGTGGCCTGCACAGCTCAACAATTTGCTGCAGGAGGTCTCTGTCCACTCTATAGCGCTCCACTATCTCCGGCTCATGTAACCCTTGGTAGGTGACCCTGGGCCTGTACACTCTTCTCCGTCTCCTCACTGTGGGTTGTCTGGCAGCATTTGCATTGTCATCACCCTCAGCATGTTGCATATGTCGCCTTATAACAGCAATGGCAGCCCCTAGCATTTTCTGTCTGAGTGAAGCTTTTTCAGTTTTCACTTCTAGTAGCTTACTCCAGTGTTGCAGTGTCTCTTGAGAGAAACAAACTGGACTGTTGTTTGCAGAGTTTTAAGTGCTGGGCTGGGCTAGTGTTCTGCCTGTGTAATTGCCTGATTCTAATTGTTTTCACCTGCTAGCTCTACTAGTATTCCTTGGTAGCTTCCTACTATTTCTTGTGCTTCCTTTTTCCTTTCTGTTTCCTCAGGGGGGAGTGACGTGCATACAAGCGCAAACACACTCATAGCAGCTCACACGCACGCACACATGCTTAGATGGACTAAAACGTGCTTATTTGGGTTAAAACGCGAGCACACCAGTGCAAATGCGCTTACAGGTCTTTAAACAGCCTTATACATGCTTACTCCGGCTTACATGCGCGCACTCTGTCTTACTCGGGTTTACAGGTGCGCACAAGCGCGCATATCCGCTCAGCAAGAAACTTTGGTGTTATCCACAGTATACACTTTCCATTTCTCGGTTTTCGCTGGCCTACTTGTTGACACACCTTTTTCCATGATGTCTAACTGACAGCTGACACATGCCACTCTGCTCCTATGAGCTTCACTACTTTCATACATACCCCCCCCCTTGTGATGTCACCTATCTCTTACTCTGTTACTCCCCATATCCTACTCTTACACTCCACTGACTGTGCTCATTTGCTATGTAAAAGTGTGATTCACTATCCAAACACTCATTTACATAGGATTGCCTATTAATGCTTGGTTACATGTCTTAGACTGGGCTTCTCCCCTTAGCAACACCTACTCGGTGGCCATGTTGTCTTCAGCCTGCTATTCCCTTACATTGTAATTTAACAATTTTCATAAGTTCCACATTTGTGGCTTTTATTTTCTTATTTTATGGTTTTTATAGTGCACCCCGTTTGCGTGGCACTGCACTACGCTTAAACATCGGAAATCGCCGGAAAAAAAAAAAGTATTTTTATTTTAATTTTGCATCTGGGAACATTTCCAATGGCCATATATTTGGCCATTGGCATGCTTCCTCAACCATATGCAACCTTTATTTGGACCTGACAAGGCTCCATTGTGCTATTTGCAGAACGGTACTCAGTTGTCAACTGAGTACATTTCTGCAGCTAACACGGCTCCTACTCAGACAGGTTTGTGCTTCCTGGATCGCAAATTTACCTCATTTGCATGCCTTTCATCTGCAAGTGAGGTAATTTGCATATCCCAGCCCTGTCCGTGTAGGAGATGTTTTAGGAGCTCTCTTACACACCCCTACAAGCTGTTCCTGGATCGCTCGTCAGACATGATGGCTGCATGGAGTCTTACTCTACTCGTACACTCTGTGCAAGCCATCGTGAATCCGGCCCAGTATTTTTAAAACAGCAAGATAGATTGAAAGGGGGTGACCATTTTTATATTCCGGTACTATGGAATACAGTAGAATGGCTAATAAATTTAAATAGATGAAGGGGAGTGATTTCACAAAATGATGATTTTATGCTTACACAAGCCAGTGAAAGCAGAGAGGAAATGAGATATATGGTCAAATTAACATAAGAGGCAGGCAACTAGAAAGACAGTGGTATTTAAGAACACAACAGTAACAGGGTGAGGGGGGTGAGGAAAGAATTCTGTCAGACTCACAAGAGACAGAGCTGTGGTGTCTTTTGAAGTTTTAATATTCAGTTAAAAGCAGAACACAAGCAAAACACAAGGTAAAGAAAACAAATCACAGCACTCAAAATATAAAAAGGCAATAAACTAATACAAAATACAACAAATAAAAAGCAAACCAACCTTTCCCTCACAGCAAATTGTAGCTGAGTCTGGGTGAGCCTTTCCTAAATGGTGAACAATGTGGGCATTTCAGGTAGACACTCATGTCTGAAGTCCCAAAACATTTATAAGACAATGCAGCTGCTCTGTTTTAGAGTGTGGATGGGTTTTGCTTCATGTAACCATAACCTTACCCAACTGAGTCTGGTTTCTCCTATTTTTGAGAGAGAAAGTTTATTCTTCTGACTGGCTTTTGAAGAACACAATTTTGTGTTTCTGCTTTGTGTGGCATTTTTTTGTTTCAGTTTTACTGTGAGTAGTGAAATTACTATATAACTGTGATAATGAAGGAATTGGTGTAGAGTCATAGCATATTTCTGATAACAGAGATAAGCTTTGTTTTTTTCTGTGTAACTCCAGCAGACTGTTCACTGCTTTTCTTTCATAATCTGCCTTATTTAATGTTTCTAGCTCCTTCTCTCTACTAACTTGTTACACAGATTCCCATTTCACAAAACCTTGAATCCATCTCAGGATTCAATAAACTCTGTGTAGGCTTTGTGCAGAGCCTGCACAGAGTTTACATGTTAGCAAGATGGTGCGTGGCACGTAGCATCACACAATGCATATTAATGAGATGCAGTGTGCGTAAGCCAGGTTTCATGACTGGCCAGGAAACCAAGAATGTGACTGTGGATATCAGTTTCTTAGTTTAACATATCTCCTCAAAGGTCAACATAATGCAATGACATTTAACCGGAAATAGGGACGTAATTGCCATAGATATAGCAGACACGGCAGAATGAAACTCAAACATACCTGTCATCCCCTTTGAGTAAGATATGGGGATAAAGGCCCAAATATAGGGACAGACATTTAATATTTCACTTCCAAACTTATAAAGTTGATAGAATAAATAGGTTGTGCATTAGTATGAACTGCCTAAAGAGCATAAAATTTAAAACTCAAATGCCAGCATCAGTTTCTGACTTCACTCTCCAATGACATTCCAATGATTTGCCAGAAAACAAAAA
Organism: Protopterus annectens; assembly: GCF_019279795.1. Taxonomy (NCBI): domain Eukaryota; kingdom Metazoa; phylum Chordata; order Ceratodontiformes; family Protopteridae; genus Protopterus; species Protopterus annectens. Next base: position 1,204,475,828 of record NC_056732.1, on the reverse strand, counting down.
TGTGAGGAAAATATCAGAAATATGAGACAAAAATCTTGACATTCTCCACAAATCAGGACAGTTGAGAGGTATGCACTCAAATGTATATAATACTGAGTCGTATTAGTGCAGAGATTATCACAGTGATACGGTACAAAGCCACAAATTTGATAAGGAAAACATCTGGACATTCAGGGAAAATTTGGGCAGTTGAGAGGTATGAATGTGAAGTATATGGTCCAAACACAATACAGGACAGTGTTTCTACAGGACAGAGTATTGTGATATCCAATTTCTGGCATTCTGTATTGAAGCTATGTTAAATATAGTTTACTGTCAAAATGATGAGTGTAGGTTTGGTGAACATTGAATGTCAAATATGAGTTGTCTGACTCCCGTGTTGCTGAACCTACATGTGTTCGGGTCCCTGGGTCAGTGAATGCACTGTGCATTTGCATATATGTAGTCCTACTTAGGACTAGAGATCACTGTACAGCGTGGATCAGGAAATTTACTCTTTTCCCCACTGTAGTGCGATCTCGGAGTTGGAATATATAATTTGCAGGGCATGTGGGGGTGCAGGGGGTCTTGCCCCCCTGCATAGACATGCAGTTTAATGTTGTGCAGTATGTACATACTGCTGAAAAGTATAACTTCCATTGCTATTCTCAAAGGTGCAGGGGAAGGAGTATGTTGAATAATGCCAAATTTGAATATTCAGCATTACATTCGACATACAGACTTTCTTCTTCTGCAGTTTTCAGTGTTGTGATTTCCGCAAATGAAGGGAATTCATTCTGTCATTTGTGATTTTGATAGAAAGCTGTTAATGATCTGTAACAGGACATAGGACTGCCATGTAAAATGATCACTCAGGGAAAGTATGTGTATTAGATAGGGACACACAGATGAATCATAAGAATGAATAAAGGGAAAGAGGAGAGGTGAAACCCCCTTATGTACAGTAGAGGAGGGCATTTTAGTGCAAGATGGTTGTAGTAGCCACACCAAGCGTATATCTATATGGTAGAGTGTGGACTGTAAATTAACAATGTGTTGTCAGTGACTGTCACACAAGGTGAAATTATGAGGAGGATGCCTGTGTGAGATAAGCATCCTTACATGAATAAAGCACAGGATATCTATCTGATATTCACTGGGGGGGCTGCATATTGTGAACCTGTGCAAACTGATATCCTGAATATGAGTGTACTCTCAGCAGAGGTCTCCAGCAAGGTGGTCACAGGTAAAGGATCATGGAAAACATTACAAGAACCTACCACAATCATGGACAATATCAGAATAATGCCACCACTAATCCCATGCCTTTGACATAACACATGTGATGTAGAGTGATAAGAGATGAGCCTGCATGCAAATATACACAAATTTCAAAAACTATTTTGATACATCCACACTCTATGAGGGTAACCATGCACACTGTCCTGGCACTGTAACATTCGATGGCGGTGTTATGAGAGACACTGCTATACCTCTATATGACAGTATGGGTAATACAGGCCAGTTGCAATGTGTGGACGGTATATATGGGTCTACTTCATATGATTGACAGTTCATTTGATCGACATTCATTTGACCGAGACCAAAGCAGCTAAAGTTCAAAACACCTAACCCATTTGATCGAAACTCTTAACACTGACACATGAAATTAAAAGCATTATGCCCTTTTCCCCACTGTAGCGCAATCCTGGATCCTGGAGTCAGTATATATATATATATATATATATATATATATATATATATATATAGTGGGGGGGTGCTCTTATCCAGTACACAGATGACTCCACTATCATCTGCACTTCTAAATCTCCCACTGCACTACAGCATCTCACCCAAGAAGACTTTTCCTGCACCAAAACCTGGATGTCCCAGAACTATCTAGACCTCATCCTCAATAAACCTAAACTGTTAATCTTTACCCCCACTAAACCTAACTCTGTTGACATGTCACTTTTTTTCCATTCGCTCCCAAACCAACACTATTATTGAAATTGTCCCTAGTACCAAATTGCTAGGTGTCATCATTGATGATAGACTAACATTCAACCTTCACATATCCAGTAACATAAAAAAAAACATCAGAAACTAGGTGCCCTGTATAGGCACAACTATTTTCTTAGCCTCCCTGCTAAAAAAGCCCTGGCATCATCTTTCCTGCTCCCTACTCTGCTATATGGTGCTCCCATCCTCACCAATCTACAGTCCTCCTTGAGAGCAAAACTTGACTCTTGCTACAACAAAATTGCCAAGTTTGCTACTAATACAAATTTTTCCACCCATCACTGTTCCTCTCTGCATCAACTAAATTGGCTAGCATTCCCAAACTATCTCTCTTTTCTACAGCTAACCACAGCCCACAACCTACTCTATCACCTAGAAACCTGCCCCTCCTTCTCCTCTATACTAACTATATACCATCCTAACTGACACCTCAGGTCTGAAAACAAAATGTTTCTGTCTGTTGAGAAACCCAAGCTCTCAGCTGGCCAAATGTTGTATTCCTATACTGTCTCCAAGTCATGGAATAATCTTCCCCCCTCACTCAGATCTAATAGTAATCCTGTGTGCTTCAAAAAATCCCTCAAACTACATCTCACCTCTCACTGGCTATGCTCCTGCACCCAAAAAAACAACTCCAACACCTGACTTATCTCCCCTATGACTTCACCATCAAATATTCTATTACTATAATTTTCCTTTCCCTTCTCTCTGCCAAAATTTTCCTTTTCTGTCACCTTACCTTATCTTTCCCTACTTAGCCCTCTTTCTTCACCCTGAATTTTTCCTCCCTCTGCTATGTTCCTTGTAAACACATTTTACACTAGTGCTGGAGTGAACTAATGCCAGCGATTTAAATCTAATTTAATATTTTACACTAATGTTTGATTGTATGTACACAAGCCATTAATTTATCTTACAATGATTATGATACTACCACTTTATACCTTTTATTTCTATTAATCTCCTTATCTTTTTAATAACTTCATTGTATGTAACTTTGTGGAGCTTTTCTCCCTGGGCCTCCACTGAAAATGGACTCTTTCTAGGCCCAGTGGACTTTCCTGGTTAACAAATGCAATAAATAAATAAGTCAGCACTGTGACCACATGCTAGTTGATGTACCACTTACCTTCTACCCCAGAACACAAGTTACATAACTAGTGGTCTTATTATAGGGTGTCCACACTGCTATTGAAAGCATATGTTGTGCACATCATAAGTTATTCCATCATATTGAGATCTTAGGATTATATGAAAGAACTGTAGTCAAACCTCATTCCAACACTAATAGAGTATATTGCTCTTTTGTACATGTACCTCACCAGATGCATAGCAGCTGGAGACACCACAGGGCTTTCTCAGCAAGATAACACAGGGTCTGCAAACCATCCCATCATATATGTGGATAGATTAAAAGCCTTGTCACTGTAATCTTTATTGTATAGGATGAGGCGAATTCTGCCTTGCCTCCAGGTCAGTATCTGACCCTCCCCTTGTGGAAGTACTGCATATCTAAAAATGTGATATATATTTGATGACATCAACAATGTCTGTTGAAGAGAATATAACAGTGTCCCAAATGCTGGTGTAAAATACTGTCTGCAATGTCAAACAAGAGCATGTACACACATACCAACAGAACCCCATACCTATCTAAGTACACAGACAACAGAACAAGAACTTTACACAAATTCAACAGCTCAAGTTCAGCTTAGAGTGTCTCAGACAACACTTTATTTATTTAGTTAACATTTGTTTACTGGAAAAGTCCAACTTGGAATGAAGACAATTTTCAGTGGAAGCCCGGGGAGAAAAGCTCCACCTGCAAGTCTCTGTAACATGGGAGGAAACCAGAGCATGCAGAGGCATCCCACATGGATGCAGGGAGGACATGCAAACTCCATATAGAAGGCACTAGAGCTGAGAATCAAACCAGAGAACCTCTTGCTGTGAGGTGACAATGCAACTGCTGCACCACTGCTCCATCCAAGCTGGATTTATTTCTGATGATATCAGCAATGTCTGTTGAGGAGACTATAACAGTGTATCACATTCTGGTGTACAATGTTCTCTGTAATGTCAAGCAACAGCTTACACAAACATACATACCACCCAGTTGACTACACAGGGAATAGAACCCCTACTTATCTAAGTATACAGACTACAGAACACAGTACTTTATAGAAACAGTGCAGCTCATGCCCAGCTTGGGCTATTTCAGACAACACTTTATAGCTGATGACATCAGCAGTGTCTGTTGAGGAAATTATAATAGTGTCCCACATGTTGGTGTAAAATACTCTCTGTAATATCAAACAACAGCTCACACACACACACACACACACACACACACACACACACACACACACACACACACACACACACACACACACACACACACACACTTGACTGCAGTAAGAATAGAACCCTTACTTATCTAAGAATGTAGGCTACAGAGCATAGTACTTTACTCAAGTGCCATGGCCCAATTCTGAATTTTATTAGACTGTAGGTGAACTTATAGAAGACATCATCAGGCCATGTGAGAGACAAGATGTTGGGTGGGCTGCATGACACGGATGTGTAGACATCTGAAAATACCAAACATACTGTACAGCACAGCAATTTATTCAATTGCCATAGCACAATTCTGAGTTTTATAAGACTGCAGGTGAACCTATAGTAAATGACATCAGCAAGCCATGTGGGAGACAAGATGTTGGGTGGTCTGCATGACATGGATGTGAAGGCATCTGAAAGTACCAAAATACTGTCAAACTATGCCATTGGAGCAGTAACTGTGGGGAACACATTTCTGGTCTTGTCTTCTGTCTAGACACACACACACACACACACACACACACACACACACACACACACACACACACACACACACACACACACACACAGACACAAACACACACCCTTTCAGTTGACCACAGTGAGAACAGAATCCCTACCCCTATCTAATTACACAGACTACAGAGCACAGTATTTATGCAAGTGCCATGGCACAAGTCTGACTTTTACAACACTGCAAGTAAAATTAGTAGATGACATTAGCAGGTGATGTGGGACACAAGGGTTTTGGTGGCATGTATGAAATGTATGTGTAGGCATGTGTAAGTATCAAAATATTTGCAATCAATGTCATTGGAGAAGTAACTTTAGGATATACACTTCTGCTCTGCTGTCAAGACACACACACGTGTGCACAGACACACACACACACACACACACACACACACACACACACACACACACACACACACACACACACACCAAGTTGACTACAGTATGAACTTAACCCCTACCTATCTAAGTACACAGACTATAGAACCCAGTACTTTATGCAAACACCATGGCACAAGTCTGATTTATACAAGAGAGCAGGTGAACTTACAGTGGATGACATCAGCAGGCCATGTGAGAGACAACAGGTTGGGAGGCTCATAGAGGCACATAATGTCATAGGTCATATGAGGCTATTATCCCAATAGCACTAGGGTGTTTAGAAGGATAGCTTTGTGAAAACACAAGTACCCTTATTGAGTACAGTTGGATGGTCATATTTAGCAGATAGAGTTTGTGAGCTGCACCAACTGGCCCTGACCATGAGGAACATTGGTAGCAGCCCAGAGATGACTTTACAACCACCCAATCAGTGCTCATGGTTACACTTGAACAGGGCCATTGAGGAGCAGTGCTTCACACACAGTGGGAGTCTATCACAGAGGTGTGTGAATTGTTGTGGGATATATATGTCTCGGCAGCATGTTCTGTTTATGTCTCAGGCTAGGTTGAGAACCCTGGGGCAAATTATTCTTGTCCCAGTTGAATTGTAGATGCCCATCATTTCCAGAAGGACAGGGTCTGAAACTGCTCTGCAGGGCAGGCATAGTTCACCTTTCAGCAGCCTGCATGATACAGAGTATGGTGTCATGTATGCCATTCTTTCCATGTATGTCATGTTTGGAGGCATGGGATTCTCTCATGCACAACCCTATGTTTTCTCCAATTACTGCAGGTATCTGGTAAGGTACAGGCAGATGTTAGCATTGTAATCCATTATTGGTGTGATAAGCTTAGAGTACAATAAAGGTATGACTACTCTGTCTTGGATGTGATGGGGTAGGGTCAAGTATGTTGAATGAAACCTATGTCCCTGTGGATATGGTCCATGCTGATTCCTGCAATAGCCTTGCAGATAAGGTTTTTTAGGTGTATGGTATGGTCAGTAGTTGTTGTAGTGCTGCATGTTACCAGATTGATGTGTATTGCATAGTACACAACATTTGATGTTACATTTTGTAGTGTGGTTAATATATGTGTGTGGAAAAAGTACTGAGACCCCAGGGTTGCAGTGTTTAGAGGGATGCAAACACATGAATGTATTGTATATATATGGCATATTGTTAGACAGGGCCTTCAATTTGTATTGTTTCCATGTGTAATTTCATGTCATACACAGGAAATGGACACTAAACAGCAGTAATACAGCATAACATGTGCATTTCTATAGTGTGGTGAGCAGCAGGTTTTTACAATGGCTAGCAAAGTGCATACACATTTAAGATACACTTATTTGCACATACATAGATAGTGTGCAAATGTGAGCCACATTGCTAAAGCCTGACAGTTATTACTAAGTTTATGTAATACACTTGCTGTTTAACTATGTAGCAGCACATGTTATTACAGTGATACATTCCTTTTTTGGGGCCAGATGGTACTGAGTCCGAATACAGGTTATATAATACTTTAAATATTTTTCATTCCAGAGTGATTATGCAATGACACAAATTATTTATACAAGATGTGTTTTTGTGTGTTGGCATAGAGCAGCAGGGTTAAATGGCATTGTGCAGAGATAATCTTAGCATTTTGCTGCCGATCACCGTTGTTGGACATTGGTGCATGATGCGCACCTCCTTGCAAACATAGAGCCCAAAAAGTGAAGGGATCCATTCCTTTTTCTGCTACTTAAGTGTATTGTCTATGAATCTATTTTTTGACCAGATTAAATGTATGAAAATGGGGTAAAGAGGACAGTGGTGAAATGGGGAGCAAACAGTGGGAAGAACAAAGCGAAAGCAAAGCAGAAATGTGCAGGAGGGAGGTAGGAAATAACCATATCTATCCATTTGTTTAACAATGTAAAGTGAACATACATGCAAAGTATTAATTGAATTTGGACTGTCATGTCCAGAGAGAAGGGTGACCAGAACACAATCATCTTGTATAGTTAATTGGGCTGAATCAAGTGGGTCAAGAATATGTATGTGAAATGGACAGCTATGTACGGGACGATTTTTTTTTCTTTTGTGGGACAGATGCACATTTTTTTTCTTGAGAGAGGGAAGAATCTTGGGGAATGGATGTAGGTATGTCTGGGTCTGATAAGTTAGGAAGTTAAGAAAGCAATACAAGACGCAGTGTTGGTGATGGACACAAATGTTTGGGAGACACCATGATTGGGGTGAGGGTGGTGACATCCAGAACACGAGGACTCAATTCTTACTGTCAAGCTGGGTGACAGTGAGAATCAAGTCCTCACCCACTGGACTGTCATCACTGTCACCTCACTCTGCCACTGGCTGAAGGACTTGGCATCTCCTTCTCCTCCTCCATCTACTGCATGAAATAAAGGAGAGTAGCCTCTCCAGCCAGCATAGCATGCAATACAAATTAAACACACCCAACATCCCTGGCATTTCAGTCCGGTTGATAAAATCACCATCTCCCGAAGAGTACCACAGGAGAATTCTCTGGGGCAGGACTATCTGAGGGGGCAGGTAGTGCAGGAGAAGAAAAGGTTGTGTTGTCATGTTGGCTGCCAGACATTGTGGGCAATGGTGCTACTGCCTGTGGATAGGCTGCAGGCAGATACTGTTGAACAGACTTACCTCACTGTGCTGTGGAGCATTTAGTGATGTGGTACACATGGAAGGCATGGACAGAGTTTGATGACACATAATAAAATACAAGAAAAAAAATAATAATAAGAAAAGAGAGATAAGGGTTCGGGTGACAGAAAATAAGAGGTAAGATTCATACCTTCATATGTGTCATAGAATGCATTAATACAATTATTTGACTCTATTATCTTAAATTTTACTTTTAAGACTACCACCTGCTAACACATAACTTTTACTTTTAATACTACCTACTCCTAACAGATGCATACCATACTACAGATTGCAGAAAGTATTCCTTGACATATGTATATATTGCACATATGCGTGTTCCAGTTATATAGATTGCAGTTTACAGCAGGGCATGTGTGCCACTGTTATAGCTGTTTCATTTTAAACCTTTAAGTTACACACAATTGAAAAATTAACAGTATTGTATAGTTAAGAATTGTGGTCTTTGAACCCACAACCTTTGTTTAAAGTCTAATATTGAACACTTGGTTTGTGCTATAGACTAATCCATGCATACTTGTTTTTACAGTTGAGATATGCATGCTCAATTAATACAACTCTACAAAATACCAAAAATACTGTCATTGACTTTTAATGCTACAATAACAGTACCCTTCTGCTGCATACATGATACATGTTTCCTTCATTCTTGCCAATCTAGCCCATAGGTTCTTGCATTGACCTCCTGGTCCATGACAGCTGTGGAAAAACAGAACAGAAGAGAACAGAATACCATTATGAATACCAGACTTGCCTATATTCAGCTTTTAAGTCTTACAAGTACTCTCTGTAATTTTTATATACACAGTTGTGGGATGTCCTTAGTCCTAAATTCCTCCATCCAAGCATAGAAGTTATCTCTCTATCTCCATCGGAGGTCATTATAGCAATGTCTACATTGGTCACCAGTTCACGGTCCCAATCTTGTGACTTATACTGGGAGCCAGAATAGTCTCCCTGCAGAAGCCTGGCACTGTGGTGTTTAACTAGAAGTCCAACAAAATCTTGTACTTCTGGACACCCTATCTCTGTACTCTAAATCTGACACCTTCTCCATAAATGCCTGCCATGTCAACCATGGATCAAAAGCAAAGGAGTGTGATGGTTTCCCTCCAATTCTAGTCATCACATTTACTGAGAGTGTGCACACTGTTTGAAAATGTTGCTCTCAGCTTACCATCACACAAAAATGGTGCATGGCAGTGCGCACCTCCAAGCACCATGTTTGCACGATGGTAAGCGAGCACAACAGTAGCAAGCAAAGTGAATTTAAGGTTAATGGATGTACTGGCAGTTGTTTATGTATGTTAGATAAATGTGAAGGCCATGGCAGTCCAGATAGCAGAACTATATTTATAGGAATATAGTACACAATATACCCACAGTCATATATTTGAGAATAAATGTGATAATAAATAGATAAATTAATACATAACTGGCACAGCACTTGTGCGTTAGCCCTCATACATAAAACTGATATCAGCTACACCATGTCAAGTGTTATAATTGAGAGTGACTAAAGAACAGTAAAGGTGTAGGGACATGTACAAGTGCTCTACGGAGGCGTAAACATGCCCCGACAGTTGCAAAACCTACTATGCCTACTAGTAGAGCATGCCTCTAATAGTAATTCAGTAATTCAGTGTCCGTGGATACCGAAATGTATGCTAAGCATACAAGAGTGTCCACGAACAGTGAAGTAAAATTGAAGTAGTAAACACACAAGCACGTAGAGGAATGTTAAGCCCTGTCCCTAAAACTTTCACAATTAGATTCCCTGTGTCCCTATTATACATTTGAATTGCTGCAATATCGAAGGTGTAAGCAAAGTGCAGCATGTTTGCATGTCGTGGCCCTATACCAAGTGTAGCTTACACATCAAATTCTTTCAAACAAAGAAAAACATGTGGAATCAATGTAAATGTCAATAGTGTAGTGTTTAGATCATCCATCTAATGAACAGGCATTCATGGTTTGAACCCAACAATAGCACATATCATTTTCCATGTGGAATGAATGTCGTTTTGCTGTAAAACCGACATAAGAGTATCTCATGAGATATTTAACTTAAATATCATTCAATCAAAGTGACATTGTCATAATGAATAAGGCACTAGTAAGCAGGTGTAAGCACAGATAAGCAGCAGTAAACATTTATAAGTACCAGTAAGCAAGTCTGAGTGCGCTTGCGTGGGTCTAAGCAGTGCCCAGCACAGGAAATGTATATAAGTATGTACAGATGTATAATATACACACACACACACACACACACACACACACATATATATATATATATATATATATATATATATATATATATATATATATATATATATATATCTATATATATGAAGGAAGAACAATGTAACACTAAAGCATACAAAAGGAATGTGAAGGGAATCAACAGCAACCCCAGTATTATATAGCACTGTCAGTGTATGTCATATCAAGCTGGGCAGGAGTGAGCAAAGCACTGCTATTCACACCACAGGCAGGATATTACCAGTGGGAATAACATTGTTGATCTGCTAAGTCTACTTTACACACAGAGGGTAGTCCCTGGTGGGACTACCCGAAAATTGATAGGCTATTTGGCCATCCGACCATTACACAAGCAAGGGCAGGTATGTTCAAGGACTAAATGGTGGGAGAGCCTGAGAATACATGGGTCGGGACAACATACATGCAGGGCCCAAAAGCTCGGGAGAGGGCAATGTGTGGAGGTGTGTCATGGCTGCGATAACAAGTGGACAATGGATGGTATGCGTGTATGTTGAACACAGGTGGGGTGGAGGAACTATGGGTATGAAATTATGGAGCCTGGCGTGCCAGGTTTAGATGGGCTGGTTCTAACTGGACCGCCCCGTGGAGGTCAGTGAGTTCATTATAAGTATATATGCATACACACATGCAGACATCTATATGTAGAAGTACATTCTCTGTAACACATTCATTCCATTTGCAGACATAAATAACATGAATGTGCCCTTACAAACCTCAATAGTAGATGGAATAATAGGTTGTGCATAAGAGGAAAGAAACAAAACTGCTAAAACACAGAAGTGTGTACAATGGCAGAAGTTAGTGCTGTGCTGAAAAAAATCAAATGTGAGGACTTTCCCACACAAAGAATCATTCTTGAGATCTGCCTGCTATGGCAACGCCAATTACTATACCGGTCTATTTGTAAATGAAATATGCCAAACACGTACATAATTAGGCTCTCATGTGTAATGTATGCGTTACCACATAGTCATACTTATTAATTTATTGTAGCGTCATGTTAATGGGAGTAAGTATGTAATGAAGTAGACAGTCTAATCTTGACATAAAGACATGTGTGACCCATGTGGGGCAACCTAAAAATTGTGAATATTGTCCTTTTGGACACTCATGTCACCAATGTTTGTGGACTAAAAGTTTGGGAGTTCTGAGGATACGTGGAGTGAGTCAACCGATGGGATGGGTCTACAGGAGTTAGGAGTGGCCAATGTGGAGTGGTGTGGATACACCGCAAATCCAACTGGAGAATGGATGACTGCAGTGTTAGGGAGGCATTGGGGTGGATGTTTGGGGAACCAGGAGCCATGTGTATATGGGTATATATGCAAATAAATAGTGTATTGGTTACAGCAACCGCCTAACGAGCAGACATTCCTGCTCTGAATCCCACTGCATCACATACCAGTTAACATCTGTAATCTGTAAATGAACATATTGTGACATCTGCCTGCTGTATAACCTGCAAAATAACTGGAGCGAAGTGTCAGTGTCATAATGAATAAGGCACTAGTAAGCAGGTTTAAGCATATATAAACACCAGTAAGCATGTGCAAGTGCATTTGTGCGGGGTATGCATTGCTTTACAGACACACACACACACACACACACACACACACACATATATATATATATATATATATATATATATATATATATACATACATACACATATCTTCCGCGGTGGTGCAGCGGTAGCATTGTTGCCTCACAGCAAGAGATTCTCCCGTTCGATTCTCGGCTGGAATGCGGGGACTGCCTTCTGTGTGGAGTCTGCATGTCCTCCCCGCAATTGGGTGGGCGTTCGAAAGACATGCATAAATGGGCGTGCCTTCATTGAAGGTTGAACGTCGAGCTGGCATCTCGGCGTTCATGAAAATCTACTGCCAATCATTAGCGGACCGGAGTTCCGCTGTGGCGACCCCTAACCGAGAAAAGACGAAAGGCAGCAACATATGTATATATATATATATATATATATATATATATATATATATATATATATATGGTTTACTATTGAAATGCCGAACCGACCATGTGCGACTCGACTTGCGCGAAGGCTGAAGAGTGAATGTCACTGTGGTCGAATCCAATTGTGCGAACGGCAGATCCTCGCCCCTGCGTGAGCCATGGTAGCATGGGTGTGGAGGTGTTGTGCGGCTGGTAATGTCGAAAGTCGAATGCCTGTCAGTTGCGAACAATTTTCGCGGTTTCGGTTCGCGTAAATACGTCGCAGAAGTGGCCGTTCGACTAAGTTCGATCGCAATTTCAATAGTAAACCTAGATATATATATATATATATATATATATATATATATATATATATATATATATATGTGTGTGTGTGTGTGTGTGTGGGTGTGTGTGTGCGCGTAGATATATACAGATATACAGCTATGATAGGAAACAGCACACAAGAATGACATAAGTTCACAGGCTATGCTAATGGAAGTGAGGGGCTGAAGCAAGAAACATGAAACACGTAGCATGACCTTCCACCAACCCCCCAGCCGGACACGGGAAACATACACAGAAACAATGTAAAGAGTCCACTGCTCCCCAGACCACAGGCAGGATACAACCGGGGGGGTACACAGTGCACCAGTAAATTCTAATCTTGGAACAAAGACAGGAGTGTCCCTTGCAGGACACCCCAAACATTGGCAAGACCAAAAGAAGGTGATAAACCAAACATTCTGGCTGGGGTGTATACATACCTGGAATACAAGGGTAGGAAAGCCTGATGACTCATGGGTCGAGACAATTGTACGAAATGGGTCCCGTGTAGTGTAGAGTGGACAGTGTATAGTGGTCTCTTCAGAACTGACCAGGACCAGAGTAAGGATGGGTGCTGTAGAGGAGGTGCAGGTGGTGGGGGAACTATGGGTAGCTTCTTATGGGTCTAGGTGTGCAGGTGTTGGCTGATGTGGGGCTATATGGACAGCCCCAGAGGTGTAAGCAAATGTGTTCACTGGGCAGAGACATCATCCAATGAGCAGACACACCCACTACGAGCCCCACTGCAGCAAAGTGTAATCTATATGGCAAGGAATGGAATAACCAGATGTAGATATATATAAATATATATATATATATATATATATATATATATATATATATATATAGATATATATGTGTAGAGGTATGTGTGTGTATATCTACCAATAGTGACATAGACATAAGCATCTCCCTCTCCATAGTACAAATGTATACATACAGAGACAGAATACATATACATACACACATATAGATATATACATATGGTGACACCCATAGACCCATATGTTGTTATATATATATATATATATATATATATATATATATATATATATATATATATATATATATATATATATATATATATATATATATATATATATATATATATATATATATATATATATATATATATATATATATATGTATATATATATATATGTATGTATATATATATATATATATATATATATATATAGACAGCAATATATAAATATATACATGTATGCATGCATGTACAGATATATCTGTATATAGTAATGTATATATGTATATACATATATATATATATATATATATATATATATATATATATATATATGTGGCTATAAATGTACACATGTATATAGCTAGGATATGATACAGCAGTTAGGAGTTACATATATTTACAGGCCGTGCATATGTGGATGAGGGGTCCAATAAACAAACGTATAACACGTAGCATCAACCCCCCACCCCCCTAGCTAGGCCGGTGACACATACAGACACACAATAAAAGTAAACACACCACTGCTTTCCAGACCACCGGCAGGATACTACCAGTGTGAGAGACCTGGCAGGTCTAATCTTGAAGCATAGACATCGATGTCCCTTGTGGGACACCCAAAAATTAATGATCATTGGAGTCAGTCCCAGTAATGATTCATCAAACCAGGCTGTAGATGTACATGGACCAGTAGGTTGTGCAAGCCTGATAACCCATGGGTCGACACAGTGTATGACATGTGCCCCCAACACACGTAGAGTGGGCAGTGTGTAGTGCTGTGTTTATACCCCACCTGAACCCACAGTAAGGATGAGCGCTGTGGAGGAGGGGCAGGTGGGGGAACTATGGATATGCAATTATGGGCCTAGGCCTGCATGTGTTGGCTGGTGCAATCATATTAGGACCGCCCCGGGGATGTAAGTAATATTCCAAAATGGTCATAACTGACGCCCATACCTCTCAACCCCTAAGAGCAAATCCACTGGACCGGACATAAACCATTGGGGAACAAATAGGGACCATACCTTTGAACTGTCCCAAATTTTCAGGTACATCCCTGATTTTGACTCAATTTATAACTCTGTCCCACTTAATCCCTCCTAAAATTGTAACTTTTGAAGGAAAGGTGGTGAATTACACATAATGAATAATGACAACAATTAAGAGTTATAAACATCATTTACCTCAGAAAATGTGTATGAAGTCATATGCTCTGAGTCTGTCAATGTATCAGGTTAATATCACTAATAATTTAAATGTGTCCCTAATGTTGTTATGATGTGTCCCTGATTCAGCTGATATTTTTCCCCAATCGTATGAGAGGTCTGATAGGGACAAAAAGCACATATTCCACTGACAACCTTAGAAAGGGGATAGAATATTACGTATGCAGTAGAATGACTCAGCTGAAGGATGTGGGCTCCAAAACCCAATTACTTGTTTGTATTGAGGAGTGTCAGTTCCCATGTTTTAGCCAGACAGGTGCAGATTGTAAGAGGAGCACACCAATAATATGAATCAACCTCTGGACAGGCTGCGGATTCCGTACAGTCGAATGGCATGCTTTTGCCTAATGGGCAGCCATTCCCGGTACTGTAGGCATGTAATCCGATGTAATAGGTATCACAAGGTAATATCGTAGTCCTCACTCCCACCCAGGGGTGTGAGTGTCAGATGCAAACACCAAATGCAGTGCATTTGCAAGTGCGGGAGCAAGCGGGTGTAAGCTTATTTGGCTGCCAGTATGTGAGTATTACAGTGGTGAAACAATGTAGAGGCTGAGTGTAAGAAACTGTAACCAGAGGTTAGCATTGCTTAGCTCTGCGCAAACCCATGCACACCTGCTCACAACTGCTTTAATGTGCCTTAATCACGCTGTATCCAATGGCTTTGTTCTGCCCAGCAACAAAATAAACAGCCTCCGCAAGGCTCGAAATCAGGACCCTGCACACACAGCTATTGTGATTTACCACTAAGCAATTGCAGACTTAGAGACATCGGATCTTATCACAAACATATCATTCAGTGCAGTCATTCAACAGTATAGGAAATGTATTCTATCATGTAGATGTATGTGTGTGTGTTTATGTCCAGATATAGATACACATATATATATAGATATATCAAGAGCATCCCATGTGACAACAAAGCATTACAAAGGAATGAAAAGGGAAATACCAGCAACGCCTGTATTATGTAGTGGTGTTGTGCTATGTAATATCAAGACTCCCTCAGACAGACATGTGTCATTAATACATGCAAACATTTGTACATTGGCCAAATACATCACTCTGTGCATTTTATTTACATTAACACAACAGTTCCTGTCCAATCATTATGTGCAAACAGTACTCTTGCCAGGTGCTGTGTGTGACATCATCATCATGAAAAAGGTAACTGGGGTAACCATAGAGGGACCGGTAGTGTTGTGTGTGCAATGGTGTTGTATGCATTACTTGTACCTGGAACCTTTAGGGGTTATGTGCTTACCAGGATCGTGTGTCTGAGAGACAAGGGTGAGGACAACTGAAGTATGTTGTGATGCATATTAAAAGGGTTACATGTGTCCAGTGGACACGTGTGTGAAATGGACAGCTATGTATTGGGGCAAATGTTGTTCTAGCAACTGATTGGCCTTTTGTTTCTGTAGGGTGAGAGTGGGATGTGGGGGAAGGAGAGTAGGTATGCTCGTGGAGGATAGATTGGATAGGATGACAGACAAGACAGTATACAGGGTTGATATATGATACATGTGGGGGATATACCTTGGATGGGGAGGGGTGTTCGGCAGTCACAAGCCCATGATCCCCCAGATAGAAACAGTGGGACAGAGGTCCCCAGCCATGGGCAGCAACCACTGCACCAAAACAGCCACAAAGGTGGCAGTGCTGGGGGCTGTCTAGGAGGGGCAGGCTCACCCTGTAAATGTGGCTCACTGCCCTCGAGTTGGCGTATCTGGCCTCAAAACCCCTTATTGAGCCCCCTATGCACCACGTCCAGGACTGTACAACAGCGACATGTTTCTGTCTGGACCTGCTCCCAGGGGGGACAAGTCCAATCCTCAGTGGCGGTTCCACCAGAAGGTGGTGCAGAACCAACAGATGTGGAGGTCCAAGGCTGGGCCCCAGATGTGCTTGTGCCCGGTGCCATGGCCAGCTGAAGTGGGACAGGAGGTTCTGCCGGGATCTCCAAACCCATACAGCCTATGGTGTTGCAGTTTTAACACAGTTATGGCTTAGTAGTAGTCAACAGCATTCAGGATTACTTATAACAGTATACATAGATATGACCATCAACCCAACACAACAGATGGTATACATTTGCAGAGGAAGCGCAACACATGCATATATACTGCATGACATCTGTACAAAGTGTAGAAGACTTGTTCCTGCAGTTATGAACAGTGACCCATTATTGGCATGTCACTGAGAACCCCAGACAGTGTCTGTCATACCACTGTTTCATGTGACATATGTCCAATCAGGGATGTGATGTCAGTAACTCATCAATATCACCATGTACCGACTGCAATCCTCACACTATGCTCCTGCAGTTCACGGATGTGTGTTCAGTGAGTAACACAGGAAACAAATGGTTCCACACACTGACCACACTGACCAGTCCACAGATGGTCCTACAGATGGGGGTTCCCTCACAAATAGAGAACTGTCTTGTCAGTTTTAAAACATGCAGAATAGCCATTACCACACATAACTTGTTAAACTCGCAGTAGTCTCAATAAAGCATAACTACACTTACATGCTGTAGTTATGTCTGGCACATCACCCTCCTGTCTTTAGTCTATTTCCCACTGTGCATGTTGTTTGAGGAACATCCAAATATCATCTGTGATGCTGTTTACCAAACACCAGATCCAGGCACCACTCACAGTGACTGTCATGGGCAAACACCAACATGATGTTCCCAGATATTGTACTGTGTTTCCATGTGATTGGCTATGGGAACATCATCACAGCTGTTCCACATGCAATCAGCTAGAAGAGGACTGCAATAGGTGCAGAGGCCATCACCTGATCATGACCATCACTTACAAAACACATGCTGCTGCTGAGCAGGTGTACAACTCCACATCCACCAGAGAGTGTGTGGGAGGGACAGACAGAGGCAAAGTACATCAGAGAAGGGCTTGGAGACTGAAACCTAAGCATTGTCTGTCACACACCCCTACCAATACAGGGATTCAAACCCCTGACTGACTAGTCATTACTATTGCAAGTGCATGCAGTTACTCCATGTGCCACAAAGCTGATTCCTAACTACATTAGGCAGAGCCCCTGACTAACACTCTTCAAGAGAAGTCTTGAAAAGTGGATGGGTAACAGAAATTACACCCTGGGATCACTTCATTGGCTCTGCTTGACAGAGGCTCAGTTAATTAATCAATGGTGGTGGAAAAAGCCAGCACACTCTGGCTAGGCTTATACATGCCCTTGGGCAGATAGCCTAGTACCTACCTATGAACCTATAAACCTATGGTGGTGTGCTGTAAGAACATATATGTGAGATGGTGAGCGACATCTGCAACAGAGATATAGTAGACATACATTAGGTGTAGCACACATGACTGTCCACATGAATGGATGTCATTGTCAACACAACCACACTCTCTAATGGACTCACATTTACAAACTATGCCAGACCCACAAATACACTTCCTAACTACTTAGTTTGCCACACTGCAGTAATGCAGAGGTACTACATGCACCACAGTGGATATCCGGAGGTTCTATGGGCAAAGGCATGTGAACGTGTCTGACATCAGTCGGTATGCCAATGGGTGTTATACTGGGTGTGACTGTGGTCGGGAGCATCATACCCCACATGCAGACACAAGGTGCCAGTACTGACATGCATGTGTGCATTGCTTCATGGGTGCAAGATGGCTGTACAAGGCTGGGTGAAGGGTAATCCTTGGCATCACACCACCCGACAATGGTGTGCAGTGTGGTACAGGGGTGTAGTGTCTGCAATGTCCCACACAGATGGGTATTGTATGAACTGTCCTAGCATCCTGGTTACCATTGTGTATGGCCATTGCTTTGCAATGCATGCCATGTCTATGGTTGATAGTCCTTGACATGGACATTGCCTGAGATGTGCACCTTCCCACAATAATGTACAGTGACATGTACAAGTGTACCTGGTTTAGCTGGCACATGTTGTATACACAGACTGTTATCCTCAGATATGCCAATACTGGCCTGGTGTGGCAGAACCTGCTTATAGACAGCAGGTTGACTCTGCACCTGCATTGATAGCATGATACAGGTATTCCCTGGTGTCAGTGACATCGGTCCATACAGGGCACATGTGTAAGGCATTGTATGGCATCTGTGGATCACATTTGATGGCACCACATATGTTGCAGGCATCCAGTGGGGAACATAGTGAAGGCACATTGTCCACAGTTATGTGCCTATTGTACTGCTGTACAGGGTGCCATGCCCTCTGCAATCACATCATGCCTACTATCTGTCATTAATGTGCAGGGTACTAGCAACATAGCGGGATATTCTAGGCAAGTGGTTTGTGTATGACACATGGGTTCAGAACGTATTCCGGGTAATAGTAGGGTTGCATACTTTGTTCACCAGGCCTTTTTCCAGATGTAGGGGTATAGCTGGCCAGCACAGTCCCTAGGCTGACTGACATCTGTACCCCTCATGAGGTGGACATTGTGACATATAATATGAACACCATATAGGAAAACTACAAAATCTGCTCTCCCTCATGTCCAGTGGTTAGACACTCACAGCCACCTCCACACAGGTTCTGACTATCAAACACACACACACACACACACACACACACACACACACACACACACACACACACACACACACACACACACACACACACACCTGTCATATATTGGAAGAGAACCCCTATCTAACTAGTTTATTACACTACAGCATTATGGAATTACAGCACGTGCTACAGAGATTATTGGGATATATAAGTTCTAGAGGTGTATTTCTAGGTGGGTGACATCAGCAGGATTGCCAAAGGTGGTTATGTGAATTGCAAAGAGTCTGCATACTCTAAAAAGCATTGTTACTTTCTCATGCAGACTGACACACACATGCAGTTGGTCTCTTTTGGAATAGAACCCCTACCTAATTAGTCTATCACACTACAGCAATATGCAGTTATAGCACCCGCTACAGAGAATACTGGGCTTCAGTAGTCCCAGAGGTGTATTTCTAGGTGGGTGACATCAGCAGGAAAGCCAAAGGTGGTTATGTGAATTGTAAAGAGTGTGCATACTCTAAAAAGCATTGTTACTTTTTCAGGCAGACAGACACACACACACAGTTGGCTTTTCATGGAATAAAGCTCCTATATAACTAGTTTATCACACTACAGCAATATGCAGTTAGAGCACACGCTATGGACAATACTGGGTTGCAGCAAACCCAGAGGTGTATTTCTAAGTCGGTGATATCAGCAGGATTGCCAAAGGTGGGAATGTCAATTGTAAAGAGTGTGCATATTCTAAAAACATTGTTTTTTCACAGGCAGGCAGACAAACACAGTAGGCCTGTCTGAGATTAGAACACCTACCAAACTAGTTTAGCACACTACAGCATTACACAGTTACAGCACGCGCCATGGAGATTACTGGGTCGTAGTAGTCCCAGAGGTGTATTCGCAGGTGGGTGACATCAGCAGGATTGCCAAAGAAGGGCATTTCAAGTGCACTGGGAGTTGTACGTGCCTGTTACCTGCATGTACCCGCTGCTTACTGTCACAAAAACACATTTGCACCTGCTAGAAAGTGTCTTAGGTAGTCATAATTAACTGTATCAACAATGCTTGCAGGTCTTGAACACTGGACCATGCACATTGAGGTCACTGGACAGACCACTAAGCCATCTGGGTTGTATACATGTTGCATGGAGACTATAATGCACATCTTACTACAGGTATTCCACAGTTCTGAAAACAAATGGGACAGTCCCTTTGTGTACATATGTACAGTACTCTTGAATGTACTGTACACTGTGAAACAACAAGGACAAGTCTACATCTGTACAACTGTCATAACTCCATATATATATATATATATATATATATATATATATATATATATATGCACCTACGGGATGTGCACACACGCACACACACACACACACACACACACACACACACACACACACATATATATATATATATATATATATATATATATATATATATATATATATGTGTGTGTGTGTACACATCTGAACACCCTTTGTGACACAGAAGGGTTCCAAAGGAACTGACGTGTACAAAAAACAGAGGCATCTCTTGTATTATAACATTTAAATCTTAAGCAGTTCACCAGAGAAGGGATGCTTGTTGTGTATGTGAAGTTTGGGGTGGGGAATGATGGCTAATGCAATCTACCCTGGGGATTGTGGAGTTAGGGTGGGGGAATGATGGGTATGGACTTACACCCTACTGACCACTTCTGTGTCACCACTTGACAGTGGCACAGGAAAATAACATACCTAACTGTAGTCGTGCTTGACTGTGTATTTTTTATCATTCCTAGCTATGTAATAGCTTCATAGGTTAATAGGTTGGTACTAGACTATCAGCCCTAGGGCCTATACAAGCCTAGCTATAACAATTCCCTGGCTTTTTCTTCCCACACTATTTACTTCCCTGGACCCATGTCTAGCAGGACAACTGACGTGATCCCTGGGGTGAACTTCCTTTCTCCCATCCAATCGTCAATGTTCCTTTTGAAGAGGGCCAAAGAGGCACTCTGCTTGACATGTATGGGCAATCTAATACTTTGTAGACACTGGTCACCACGGATGGCTACCATGGTGTGCTAAAAGACATTACACATGTGTATGCCTAGCTACAATGTAGTCACACACACAAACTTGCCAGTATTGTGCATACACATCTTGCCTATGTAAAGGTAACTAGTACAATGGTATGCAGTTGGGGTATGTGCCACAGAACACATACAATTGCACTTACTCTGATTCCACTTCTGACATGAGTGACATCACAGGACTGATTACTTGCAGTGGGGAGGGGGGAAGAGAGAGGTTTAGCAGTTGACAAGGATAAAGGCCAGTGCAAAAGGAGGTATCTCTTTGGAATGCAGCAAAGCCCACTCTCATGAGAGGATGCAGATACAAATGCACACACGCAACCACTTGCTGACACACACACTCAAACATTGGCTGATACATACACAAACACATGCTCACAGTTGCCATTGGTGGGATCAGCACTCCTGCCTATCTACAGATCACTGTTACAGTACTACACAGTTATGAGACGCACCGCAGAGATTACACATTCCAAGGCCATCAGACTGCCCTTCTAAGATTGTGGACAACAACAGGAAGCCTGTCAGTCACAAAGTACATAGCTGTAAACCTGTGTGTTTAAAGTAGGTGTCCATTACAACTTGTATGCACAAACAAGACACATCATCTGCAGGTAGACCTGAGATGTATAGTTGTAGCACAACAGGAACCTGAACTGTTGTATGGCCATCTGTGGAATGGACAACTACTATCACTATACAGGGTTACAGTGGGCATGCTCATACACTTAGTAGCACAGGGCCATTTGGGATGCACTATGACTACAACTACACAAGGTTATACTGGACATGCTCATACACTTAGTAGCACAGGGCCATTTGGGATGCACTATGACTACAACTACACAAGGTTATACTGGGCATGCTCATACACTTAGTAACAGAGGGCTTGTTGGATGCACTGACTCAAATTACACAAGGTGGCAGTGAGTACACTCATACACTTATTAGCACAGGGCTGTTTGGGATGCACTCTGATTCTAACCACAGAAGGCCACAGCGTGCATGCTCTTTCACTTACATGAACAGAACATGTTGTAATGGACTCCTATTGTAAACACACAGGTTTACAGCTATGTACATCTTACCTGTCAGTATATATGCACATCATACTGATTTACTACCTGATACCTGTATGTGGCCCGTAAATGATATATCTGTGTCTGTGCTGTGTGATACACATGCATAAATGTACATGACGTACTGACATATATACGTTAAGTATACACATTCATGCATGTGTGGACGTGACAGACAATAGATTACCTTGGACACAAAGGCGGATGCTACCTACAGCATGTGTCACACACCTTGCTGCCCTGAAAGGCATACATTGATAGCAGGTTGTGGACGGTGGAATTATACATGGAACAGTGGCATGTGCAAGCATAATGTGTGAGCCACATTGTGTAATGGTACTGAGGTGCGGGTGTCAAGATGACCTCTCCTGGCTGTGTTAGTAGTTGTCATTATTAGCAGGACTGCTACCCTAAGTATATCTCACATTGTTCATATACACAATATCTGCTGTTGTCCGTCACCTTACATGAGGCATTTGCTACCAAGCACATTACTGCCACTCACAGTGATGTCATGGTATGAGTGGCAACTGCTAGACCAAAATAATGAGCCAATGTCCTGTTATTATTATGAAGTTGTCCAGTGTCTGTCATTCTGGGCTCTCTTGGTTGGACGACAAACTTTCAACACAGAGCACTTGCATCCATGTTTCACGTGTGTGCAGATAATACCTAGGACACATTTACCCATATAGCCACATTCCAAGGCAAATGTCCTACACCCAGAAGTAACACCCTGACACCTACAAGACAATTGCATTGGATGATTATGCTAACCAGTGCTAGATGTGTGGCTTTAGTAATCCATTTGCTCAATGTAGAAACTACAATGGGGAATACTGACATATGTGCAGTGAGGAACACCTGGCTGAAGGCTCTGTAGTGCACAATTGCACTACCACCATATATCTCAGATCCAGACATGTGGGCCATAACAGTGGTATGGACCATTCTAGGTGGTGGTGTACACATATTCATAAAGGCTACTAACATGGAAGGACCACTACTCTGACATAACGCATCACAGATGAGTCAGGTATAGGTGACAGTGGCAAATGCTGCATTCTAGGTTGTATCCTCATATACATCCACCACCTTGTCCCCAGACTACCAACACACATCCATATGTGGTATGACATAGTATGGTAGACCACCAGATAACCCTCGATTGGTGGACTGTACCTAGGCCTACATCAGCTGACTAAAGTACCCATGTACAGACACAGCTGCATAATGTATTATGCAATGCAATAATGCCTCTGTTTGTAACCAGCTCAGTTGTACACATACCAGGTTCTCTCGGATGTTGTCAGCATTAACACAGTCGACTGTTGGTGTACACAAGTAAACAATACCCTTATGGTTAGATATGACCTAACTGTACCTGCCCTGGATATGTACATCCCACACTCATACAACATAAATTACATTACCATAGCTTTTGTTATCCTTTCTACATTAAGGTGGCTACAGTCATTACACACAAGCACATGGCAGATAGCATGCTAACAGTACATAAGGTTTGATATCTATGTTAACAGAGGTAATATTCCCTCTCTACTGGTCACCCATGACACCTATCATATCATACAACACCCCATGTGGCATGTATGTCATTAGACATGTCCACCTAATGCAGTGCCTACAAACATACCCAAACAAAAGGATCATAGGACCTACACAAGGCCTGTATCGACAGACTCAGGGAAATCCAACTCTGCTCTGTATGTTCCTGAGTAGTCACAGGTGATATGTTCATGACATGTACAGCCATGTGTGGCCACAGCTCCTACATATACCCCATGTCAACAATTACAAGCCATGCATGCTGTGTGCTGTCTGGACATTAGCCTTAGTATCACAATAGCAAGTACATGCTGGGGTGAGATGAGTACAAGCCACAGACCTCGCACATGCTTGAATGAGGGTGCTGCCAAGCTCTAACAGAACACACTGGTGGCACTCCTCCATAAACATAAGGTGTGTGTGGTCAATATGATGTGCTCACTGTTGACCATTACAGTGCCCTGTCTTCACCACGACACTGTCAAGTAACAGTTTGTAGGAGCATGACATGGAATAATGCTTTGTGTGTCTCACTGATATATGCTGTTGTCATATATAACTATACTATATATAACTCATACCACACTTTCGGCCATGTAACCTGGACCGAAACACCAAAGATGGAGGTGTGTCCATATTCATTAAGGAAATCCACACCTCCAGACTAGTTGCTCAGCATAATGCATCCAAGGTTATCCAAGTGCAACTAACTCTGGGCAAAACTGCAATCCAAATTGTAGCTTGCTACAGATCCCCCACCATACCCAGGATTCCCACTCCTCTTTTCTTGATGTACTGGAAAATATTATGGTTCAACCAAACACCCTAACTATGGGCGACTTCAACTACCCCACCATTAACTGGGAAAACTACTCATGTACCAACTCCTTAGCTCAACACTTTCTGGAATTCATAAACTCCAATGCCCTGGATCAACTTATCCACACCCCCACCAGAGGCAACAATATCCTAGACCTAGTCATTACCAATATGAGTGACCAGTGTTCCACACCTGAAGTCAACTCCTTGTTGGTCCGATCTGAACATAAGCTAATCACCCTTGATATCCACATCCCGCCCCCACCCCCATTAAGGAAACCATAGTAAAAATATTCTCCAAAGCCAACTTCATGCTTCTTAAGACAGAAGTGGTGAACTTCATGACACCCATGCAGATGGACAATACAGTTATAACTGCTGAATCCTACACAAATGCACTCTATAAGCACTTACATGAGTGCATGGATTGTGCTATCCCAAACAGAACCAAGATGCTATACTCCAAAAAAAGAAGCCAATCTGGTGGTCCCCTGCCATAAACAAACTGTACAACAGAAGGAAGAAACTGTTGCAAAAGAGAGTAAAATCCCATGGATGGAGGAGCTCACTGGTCAGCCTCAGTAAGAAGTTGAGATCCCATTTAAGATCCTCCAAAGCTAGCTACGAAAACAAAATCACCACTAATTCTAAGGACAACCACAAAGCATTCTATAGCTATGTCAAGAATTTTGATGGCAACACCCAGATCTGCTCTGAGTTACAGCATAAAGGCACAAAAATTACAGAACCAACTGATATTGCCAACATCCTGGCAGACAGGTTCAGTGCTAACTTTACCCCCCCTCACCCCCTAAAGGGCCCATATCTATACAGGAAGAATGCAGTGTCCCTGTAATCACAACTACGTAGGTAAAAGCTGCACTCTCTAAAGCCAAAAACACAGCATCCATGGGACTGGACAACATCCCAGGCTGCGTTTTACATGAACTTCAGAATGAACTGGCTCCCCACTTAAGCACCATGTTCAATAATAGCCTCACATCAGGCTTTTTGCCCACTGAATGGTGCACAGCAACAGTTATCCCACTCCACAAAGGGAGAGCCACCACTGATCCCAGGATCTATTGACCTATTATCCTGATGAGCCTGGTCTGCAAGGCCATGGAACATATCATCATGGAACTTATAAACAAAGACATTGGTAACCTCCAATCTCTGGATCCCACCCAGTTCGGGTTTGTGAAAGGCAGATCATGCCTCCTGAGCCTGATCGACTTCTTTGAGGCAGTCACCAAAGTCGTAGATGAGGGTTAGGTGGTTCACACAGCCTATCTTGACCTTGCCAAGGCTTTCGACACCATCCCCCATTCTGGAATTATAGCTAAACTCACTAAACTATGTATAAATCCCTACGTCACAAATTTGGTTGCCAACTGAATCACTGACAGAAAACTCACTGTAAAAGTTGCAGACGCCAAATCTGGCCTCAAAGCAGTGACAAGTGGAGTACCACAGGGTTTTATCCTGGGACCTTTCCTGTTTGGTATCTACTGCTCTGAAGTACAGGCTAACACAGAAGGCCTCTGGCTAATGAAGTTCGCAGATGACTGCAAACTAGGAGCCATAGTGAAGTCCCCATATGATGTGGGAATCATACAGAAGGGCCTCGCTGAGACAGATGCCTGGTGTCAGAGCCATGGCCTCAAGCTCAATGCCAAAAAGTGCAGTGTCATCCCCTTTGGTAAAAACTCTGTACCCATGAACTACCACATAGGCAGCAATCTACTTAACACCGAATGTGTGATAAGAGACCTTGGGACCCAGGTGGACAGTAGTCTCTCCTTTGATAGTTACATCACCTCAGTAGTCAGGAAGTCCTTCTACGTGGCACACCTCATCATAAAAGGGTTCTCATCCAGGAAAAAAGAGGTCATTGTTACCCCCTACTCGACACTCATTAGACCCATTATAGAGTACAACACCCCTTTTGGAATGTACCTCACAAGACAACTGCAGCAGCTGGAAAGGCCACAGAAGTACCTCAGAAAGACGATTACTAGCCTCAAACAAATGCCCTATACTGACCTCCTCAAAAAACTCCAGCTTTACTCTGTAGCAAATCACCTACTCCGAGGTGATCTCTGCTTAACATATAAAGCTATGTCAAACCCAGAGCTGTTGGACATGCTACACCTAAAGAAATCCCAATCCCTCCGAGCTTCATGCTCTAGGGACCTAAACCTTGTCACCACAATAAACAGGCCATGCTGGAGGGATAGGTTCTTGTCCCAGAGACTTCCCATACTCTGGAACAGGCTACACATCTATGTCAAGCAAAGTTCTTCATTAGCACTCTTCAAGAAAAATCTTGATGAGTGGATGGGAAATAGGAAATACACCCTGGGGATGACTTCTGTGTCTCTGCTCAGCAATGGCACAGGAAAATAACTTTCTTGGGTGGCGTAAGCCAGGGAACCTTGTTCGCTAGGCTTATGTAGGCACTTGAGCCGATAGCCTAGTACCTACCTATGAACCTATGAAGCTATGTACACTTGGCTACTTGCTGATGGTTGTGGTGTCCTACCAGTACATGAATACAACATCCAATATGGTGTAATGTTCGGCTATGTTTCACACATGGCATGGGGAAGGTGTGGAATGTATCCTCTTGACCTGCTAGTGCACTTATAGATGTAGACAGTGTATGTGTACATGTATTGATGTTTGTGTAGATTCCATGTGTGTGCAGTGTCTGATGTCTGAAAGTGACTGTTGTCTTAGTACATCATGCTGTTGCAATACAGCTTCAACATTGCCAACTGTATATGGTGATATGCTCTAAATACAGTAAGCCATACATGAGGTATGGACAGATGTTTGGACATGACTACTAAGTGGTGGGGCTTCTTTGCAGATGAATGATTACTGAGGACAGCTCACTGGTATGTTACAATCATTCCTACAATAACTGGTGTAACTGCTAAGGTCAGGTTTTGTTAATTGAAGTGGAAGACAGACAATGTAGAATGCTGTATGGGTGACACTGAAGGCAAACCTCATAACACCTGTAACAGTAATACCTCCCCTGTGCATATATTATGCATATATCAGCACAGTTGGCAAAGGAAAGAGTCAGTAAGCTTTGTACTGGATGCAATAGTGCTGTACTTCTGTAATACCTATAATGAGATAGGCAGGTGTTTGATTCACAGTACTGGCACATGTGTGTGTATGTGTGTTCATATATGTCACGTAAGGTTGGGAATACATCCCACATGTTTTCACTCTCCTGAACACTGTTGTTGACACCAGTACAGAGTGACATGTAGAAAGAAAGGCATAGGCAGGTGGTTGAACC
>NC_056732.1:1204383228-1204441064 GCF_019279795.1 Protopterus annectens | reverse complement strand
TTTTTTTGGGTTTTACTGGGGATGGGGGTGGGATGTGGATGTCAAAGGAGATTTGGTTATGGTCAGACCTGACCAATGAGGGGGTGACCACTGGTGTGGATCATCTATCTCCCATGTTGGTAATAACCAGGTCTAGGATACTGGCTCCCCTGGTGGGATAATGGATTAGTTGTTTCATGTTATGCCTACACAAGTTGTGCACAGGCCTGTATGATGTTTAGTCTTTCACATCTGCAATATTACCATTACACAAAGGCCATAGTTGTATTGTGTCGAACCAATGTACAACAGGGTGTACACACATGTACATCACTTCTACTGTGTGTGTTGCTTCATGTGCCTGGCCATCCTCCATGGCCATGTGTACACATGTTCTGTCCAATGGTTGTGATGGCCACCTTATTTCACATGTCATTGTTATCCCATATGAAATACACCCATAAATGTCATATGCTCCTCCGAGGACAGGGTTATGCAGACAAAGGGTGGTATGTATGGGATGCGAGACATGTTTTGCAGGATAGCTGAACAATGTTGCAGTCAGCCCACTACATTTCATGGACATGTCAGATAGCACATGACATTGTGTGACATTCATAGCAAGGGTATACTCCACAAGGGTGTATTCTGTGGACCGGTCATACACTAGCTCCAACACATTTAGAGTGTGTGCACACATATGCTCTTTGTACAGTACTGTTCATATTCCCAACATATGTAATGCTGATATGTAGTACCACTCCCTACAGTGAAAAACACCTCCACCATTGTATTCAGTGTTATCCACACATCTGGCAATGACAGTTAGGAAGGTGTATTGTAGGTGTTTCATATAGTCTTCAATTGTTTCACATGCGCAAACACTGTGATTAAACTGATCAGTCACAGCATGAAGCTATGGGAAAGAGTAGTGGAAGCTAGGTTAAGAAAGGAGGTGATGATTACTGATCAGCAGTATGGTTTCATGCCAGGAAAGAGCACTACAGATGTGATGTTTGCTCTGAGAGTGTTGATGGAGACGTACAGAGAAGATCAGAAGGAGTTGCATTGTGTCTTTGTGGATTTAAAGAAAGTATATGACAGGGTGCCTAGAGAGGAGTTGTTGTATTGTATGAGTAAGTCGGGAGTGTCAGAGAAGTATGCAAGAGTGGTAGAGGATATGTACGAGGGTAGTGTGACAGCGGTGAGTTCTGTGTTGGGAGTGACGGATGCATTTAAGGTGGAGGTGGGATTACATCAAGGATCAGCTCTGAGCGCTTTCTTATTTTCAATGGTGATGGACAGGTTGACAGACGAGATCAGACAGGAGTCCCTGTGGACTATGATGTTTGCAGATGACATTGTGATCTGTAGTGAGAGTAGGAACAGGTGGAGTAGACCCTGGAGAGGTGGAGATATGCTTTAGAGAGAAGAGCAATGAAGGTCAGCAGGACTAAAACAGAATATGTGTGAGTGAATGAGAGGGAGGATAGAGGAATGGTGAGGATGTAGGGAGTAGAGGTGGTGAAGGTGGATGAGTTTAAGTACTTGGGATCAACAGTTCAGAGTAATGGTGAGTGTGGAAGAGAGGTGAAGAAGAGAGTACAGGCAAGATGGAGTGGGTGGAGAAGAGTGTCAGGAGTGATTTGTGACAGACGTGTACCAGTAAGAGTGAAAGGGAAGGTCTACAAGAGGGTAGTGAGACCAGCTATGTTATATGGGTTGGAGACAGTGGCATTGACAAAAAAGCAGGAGTCAGAGCTTTACATGGCAGAGTTGAAGATGTTAAGATTTGCACTGAGTGTGATGAGGATGGACAGGATTAGGAATAGGTATATTAGAGGATCAGCCCAGGTTGGAAGGTTTGGAGACAAAGCCAGAGAGGCAAGATTACATTGGTTTGGACATGCGCTGAGGAGGGATGCAGAGTATATTGGGAAAACGATGCTAAGGATGAAGCTGCCAGGTAACAGGAAAAGAGGGAGGCCTAAGATAAGGTTTATGGATGTGGTGAGAGAGGACATGCACGTGGTTGGTGTGACAGAGCAAGATTCAAAGGATAGGAAGAAATGGAAACAGCTGATCTGCTGTGGCGACCCCTAATGGGAGAAGCTGAAAGAAGAAAAAGAAGAAGGTAAACAATTTGATGCATTGCAGGTCTGACCAGTGTCCATTAATAGGACCACCATACATTATGTGTACATGTGTTATGGCAGATAGCATGCAATTAATATGTTCATGCATTATCAAGCCTGGTAAATAATAAAAATCTCACCTGGCACAGGCTCCTGTTGCTGCAAAATGCCAGAGGTACCTAAACAGGTGTGTCACAGCAGTATGATCATTATCCACACCTGTGTGATAGCTACAGGGTGCAATGTCCATGTTAGCACATAAGCCAGTACAATACACTATACTATGGAGTATGCACATCTGTGCATACATAAAGTAGCAGACTATAGTATGTGGCATTTGTGCATACATGTCTTGCATATGATGTTACATTACATATTGTACAGTAACACATGTAACTATGTGAAATATAGTTGTGTTATATATGCAGTAGTGAATTACCAGGCAACTCCAGGCTTGGTGGTTGAGAGACATCCACCTCCACAATACCAGCTAAAGCTTGTGGATGGATGTCTGCAGGTGTCCCCAGGTTGGCCAGTAGCTCCTCGGTACATGTGAGTGGGGGCTGGGTGATTGGCCCTCCACCTGTTGCACCCTGTTCCCTGGCTATTGCATTAGCATGCTATTTCACCCATCTTATGAGGTCAGTGCAGTGTCAGCGCACCTGCTGATAGGTGCGATTGTGACCGCCAACATCATTTACCCTCCTGCAGAGATCCTCCCATAGGGCATCTTGCTGCTGTGCATCCTGTGGCACATGGCTGAAGAGTGTTGTATGGTTGTCGAGGAGGTATGGGATAAGGACCTCATCCTCCAAGTGGCTGTATGCCGGCAGTCTGCTACATGGCATACCTGGAAGACATAATGATGGTGACAAGTCACAGTAACTCACAGAGAAGTACAGAAGTACAGCAGAACATACATGTGTATCACATTTATTAAGATTACAAATACGTCTTTGGAAATTTACATGACACTAACACCACTGACATGTATAAGTCACACACATTTGACACTTACTGGTGCTGTGATGTTATTGCCATATATGTGTGTGTGTCATGTGATGACATTGCTCATACACCATGTGGATGTTGTCTTGACGTGGGCATGTCTGTTTGCCTGTACTGGCGTCTTTACCTATCAGCACATGCCTGGATGTGTTCACATTAATCCAATCGACCTTAATGCTATGTGTATGTCACATATATAGTCATACTTAGCCATTAGGGACATGACCTGTGACCCTGCAGACTTGCAAGCATGTATGTCTTTTGCCATATATATCTATATGGCACCGCACAGCTGTGTAGCATTCTGCCATGTATTGCCTGTGTTGCACATATGTAACACATGGGACAATAGCTAGCCTGATGGTATGTGCAGGGTTGGATATCAACTATAGCATGTATGGTCATAGTGATCTAGTAGAACACATGCCATGGGCCATTTATGAGCCTAGGCAGACAGGTTACCTAGCTGTAGGCAGCAGACAGGCAAGTTTCAGTGGCCAGTTCAAGCAGTGCCACAGAACTGATACACAGGGTTACTGATATATTTGGCATGCGGTCATCACACCATGTTACAGAGAGGGGCAATGTGCAGCTTTGCTGGACAGGGATGCATAGTATGGCAAAAGTATGTTAAGTGTATAGGACAGAGAAATGTCAGGCATGTTGTGATCCTTGTACTATAAAGGTGGATGTCCATGAAGTATGTGTTTATTTGGGATCAGGATGTGTTAAGTGTAGCATGTCCAACACCTTTGGGTTGGACATGGCTTTATTCAGGGTAGGCTGCATGCTACATAGCGCATCTAGTGACTGGGAAGGGCAGTGTAGGCCATCTACACATGGACAATAACCCTTAAAGGAAATATGTGATCTATTATGGGTCACATGGGTGTTGAGTATGGCAATTATCTCTATATTCCTGGATGGCACACTGTCATGATTAGGGGTGCCACATACGACTGTCTGATGTGGTGAAGTAACTGTCAAAGGAAAGAGTACTGTCCAGCTGCATCCCATACACACAGTTGCCATTATGTTGACCGCCGCCTAGGTGGTAGTTCATGGGTACAGGGTTTGTAACATAGGGGATGACAATGCAATACTTAGCTGTCAGATTGTGGCCATATGTCACACACCACACATCTGACACACTAAGGCCCTTCTGTATGTTGAACTCAGCACACATTGAGTCGACTATTGCTCCTAGTTCATAGTCATTTGCAAACATCAATAGGCTGATGCCTTCTGTGTTAGTTTGTGTGGTATAGATTACAAAGAGGGGGAGTACCAGGAATGAACCCTGTATTACTGTGGCTGGCACTGGTTTGATGTGCATGTATTAGTCAGACACTGTCTGTAGTGTTGGTTCTGCCAGCAGTCCAGTTGCCAAGCACTCCTGTGACATAGGAATATCCACCTAGTTTACTGTGTGTAGCTGGAACATAGTATGGGTGATGGTGTCCTACGACCTGGCAAGGTCATGATATGCAGTGTGAATCAACCCTTCTGTCACCTACATCTGTACCGAGTACATCAAATACGTTGATCATGGTTCATGGCCTTACAGACCAGACTCAGCAGGGTAGTTGTGCACTACTTCCCATTATCAATGGTGTCTCACCCTTTGTGGGGTGTGATAACTGTTGCTCTGTACCATTCGGTGTGTACACAGCCTGACTTGGATCTATGATTAAACATGATGTGTATGTGGATAGCTGAATGTTCTTTCATTTGTGTAAGATACACCCTGGGATGTTGACAGGTTCCATGAAAGCTGTATGTATGGCTTTAGAGAGTGCAGCTTTTACCTGCATAGTTGTTATCACAGGGGCCCTGTAGTGTACATGGATATATTACTAAGTGTACCTGTTGGGGGGGTGGGAGTGGGTTTAGATTCTCTAAGACCCTATCTGGATGAACGGGTGCTATTTCTGTAGGTGCAGTACTTCCCATGCCATAGTGCTGTGCAGCACAGCAGGTCTTGTCGTTGCCATTGCGATTAATGACACAGCTATAGAATGCTCTGTGCTTGCCCTCATAATATGTGGCTGATTAGTTTCACAGTAGCTTTGTGTGGTTTTATATAGCGTATCTGCATCTTACTGAGGCTGATCAGGGATCACCTACACTCATGTGTGTTCACTCTTGCAACAGTTACTACCTTCTGTGTTACAGTTTAAAGCATGGTACCACCAGTTTGCCTTCTTGTTTGTGTTGGGTTGAATCCTGGTTCTGTTTCAATGGCACAATCATTGCACATATGTGACTGCTTAAGGTTCATTTGTGTAGGGTTCAGCATTTGCACATGCATTCCCCATCTGCATGGGTGCCATGACAGTCACCACTCTGCTCTTAGGAAACATAACATTGGCAATGGAGACTAGCTATGTGTAGCATACTGTTAGGCCTATTTGTGTGACTACTGTGATCCAGGTCAGTGGGGTCGATGGAATCCAACCTGCATTGAGCACAAGTGTTGGTACATGAGGAGTCTTCCCAGTTCATAATGGAATAGTTGAGAGTAGCCATTATTATGGTTCTGTCTCAGACCTAATATTCCCCATTACAGCACATTATGACAGTTGGGAAATCTGTGGACTGGTGGGCGATCTGTCTCAAGGTGCAATTTGAATTCCACTTTGGCACAAATGTAGTTGCTCAGCATAATGCATCTGAAGTTATGCAAGTGCAACTAGCATGGGGGTGTACTGGTGGGTGATCTGTCGCAAGGTGCAATTTGAATTCCACTTTGGCAGAAAGGTAGTTGCTCAGCATAATACATCTGAAGTTATGCAAGTGCAACTATCTTGGGGGTGTACATATCCTTCAGGAATATGGACACACCTGCAGCCCGTGTGTTCTAATAAAGGATAATGGGCAAGAGGTGAGGTATGTGTTATAACATGGTCATGCAGGTGTGCACTCCGGAGCGTTGAAACATGTCTCATCCACTGCACAGATATTTTCTCTATGTTAGGGATTGACATATGTGTGTCCGTATACTGTTTCCGACATGTATCATTGTGTAGCGAGACTCTCAGTTTATTGCTTGGCTGTCCCTGTAACAGCAGTGGACCTTCACTTGAACTGTGCATGATGAAGGCACTATAGCGGAAGCATGAGCCCTAGGCAGTATCCAGATTCCCAGGGGTGACAGGTGCAGGCCCTGTCTGGCAAAACATCATGGTCTGTCAACCATGTTATCCCAGGCAGACAGATAATGGATACCCTTTGACTTGCACCACTACACTAGACAAATGTGGATTACAATCCTTTTGTCCCTGTACTGCAGTATCATTCTGGCCAAGGGCAGAATGCTACCCAGGCCTTGGGACATACCTGCATGGGCTACAAGACCTGACAGTTCCTTTGTGTGTTTCCATGCAGTCCAGGCTACTGCATCACAGGTCCTGCACAACAACATGGAATATGCCAGAGCCATGTGTATAGTTCAAAAGGTGATCTGAGTGTATGGGTATGTGGCTAATCATGGCAGACAGGCAGCTGACAGTATGTATGCCCTCATATAGGTTGGTGTGTAACACAGTGCTAGAGTTTGCATTCACAAATGAGCACTGTTGGGCATGTTTCCAGCCACGTGTTCTGAGGTGTGACACAATTATGCAAACTATGTCATACAGTTTGTGTATTTCGGTGACTGTCTCTTCCAGCTTGGGGGGGGGGGGGTCACTTGTTTGGCCAGATACTTAGAAACATCTGTGAATGTGTGTGATTTCTGGTAGTGTGTGTGGGTGTCCTTACTGTGTTCTGGTAAGGATACGTGTTGATTGTGTTGATGAGCTGCATGTGTTAACCTACACCTCATGACTGTCTAGTCCAGTCACGGCTGTAGACTAGGCTGCCTTCCAGCTTACCCCTGTAGGTGAATCCCAAACAATGTGTGGGGCATGGTGTTAGGTGGGTTTGGCAGTGTACATGGCATAGAGTTTACATTCCCCCAGGATAACCACATACACAAAGCTGACATTAGTAAACACCAGTAGCTGACTAGTGGACATGCCTGTATGGCCATTCAGTACTACAAGTACCAAGTACTGTATTTAGTTTACGCATTGCTTATGAAGATGTTTTAGAAAGTGATGTTCACATGTAAATATTTGGGTTATGGACGTGACAACACTGGCTATTTCAGAAACATTGTAGCTACCTTTAGCAGCAATCCTCCTCTGAGGAACACATCTCATCCTGTTAGTTGATTACAGATGATGCAGGTGTCTACAGGTCTGTTTCCTTTTCTGGGTATATACTCACATATTCACCAGGACAATGAGCTCTGTTGGGCACAGACACCCACTCTCCAAACAGAGTCATGTATCAATAGACTCTGATGCCACCATCAACATGATCAGGATATAATCAGATAGTGTGAGCCATCACCTATGAAGTGGCTATTACACATGGGGAGCTGTCTCCTTCATCTTACACTCCTACTGCAGATGTTACACTGGAGTTAAAGATGATATGCAACCTGTTTCATTACCAGTGCTGTGCACTACCTTACATACAGTATGTGCAAGCG
Source organism: Protopterus annectens (assembly GCF_019279795.1). Classification (NCBI taxonomy): domain Eukaryota; kingdom Metazoa; phylum Chordata; order Ceratodontiformes; family Protopteridae; genus Protopterus; species Protopterus annectens. The sequence continues at coordinate 1,204,433,402 of NC_056732.1, read as the reverse complement.
ACTGCTAGGTTGGCAATGAGAGGTTGGGCTGCACAAACCTAGTAGTTCAACCAGTGTGTCTGTACTCTCAATATCCACTCTATGTAGGTGTGCACATAGCCATTTGGCCCAGCCCTGTAACAAGGGTCACTACACATTTGCATAACATGTACACATGCGCAGCTGTTATTGCTTGCAAAGGATACTAGAGAGGTCCAGCCCTGTAACAAGGGTCACTACACATTTGCATAACATGTGCACATGCACAGCTGTTATTGCTTGCAAATGATACTAGAGAGGTGGATATTACATGTGTTATGTGCATGGATAGTTACCTGGCTCTTCCAGTTATCTTTGCTATCATGCTGCTAAACTGTCAGATGAAAACAAATGATATGTATCCTGTTACTGAGTATTGTAATTGTCAATAGACATAACTACTGTTTGCATAACATAACAGAACTGCTATGTAGAATAGAATACAGATCTGCCTAAAATACTATACATTACACAGTTATTGGCACAATATCCCACAATGCACACCATATTTGCACGGTAAGCCCGCCTTTAGCATGTTCATCTTACTTATACATCCATACATATGTCGACTGTTACAATATATCGACATATACTATCCTCTGTTATAGCACATACTTGTTGAACCAATCCTGACACTGACAGTGGCTGGAAGTTAATTGGTGGGTTCCAAGCCCATATCATCCCTTGTGGTGTAGGCGGAGTTTGCCGTTTGACCTACAGCAGTATACACATAGAATAGTGCAAGCATTACTACTGCTCAACAATACATCACTACAAGATAGCTATTTCCACTATATGCATTGATTACACTGTAATTCTTACAGAACAGGTACTACATACACAGACATACTACATGTTATACATACCTTCTTAGTAATCAGAGGTATTATTGATTAGTATAATACTCGTTTTCAGTTCATCTTTCAGTGACTTGTACTGTCCTACAGGTAGATACAGATGGTTTAAATGTGTGACAAGGCAACCTTTTATAGTTACAGATCAGTAACGTGCTATCATGATAACCAATTGGTGTTTGTTTCTAAGTAGCTAATTACATGCACATCAGCTGCGTTGCTACTGTCTTAGCCAATATCATGGCTACAGTGGAGTATAATTGAGTACTCCACTTGGGCATTGTCCCTTTGCCTTACTTGTGAGGAAGACAGCATGGAAGTGCTGTTTGGAATCTATTGCAACAGCTGTATGGAAATGAACAGTAATATCTTGTGTGTAATGCCTAGAGGATTTGGCCTAAATGTGAGTACTGCTGTTATATTTTTGAACATTGCTACTTGTGCAGGGTTTGTCTGTACCTAATACTTCTGCATATGTTTTAGTCTGGCCAGATTTTTTGACCAGCTCAAGGCTGCATAACTATGCATATAATATTAGGGGATTTACAGTGTGCTTACCAGACATATTTAGTTTAGTGTTACTGTGTATCATACTGTGCTGATAATCAGTATTGGTAATACTTCCTGGTGTACGAACCTTTCAACCCTCTGAAACGGGATTAGTTTATATAAACCCTGTTACATCAGCAGCTGTTCAATTGTATAATGGCAACTATTTCACATAGGGCCATGTAAGTGTGTCTGTGTCCACGTATGTTAAGGTTTCAGCAGATGTTGTACAGTAGTTGAAAAATTGGTTATGGTATGACGGTATGTATTGATGTAATTATTTTGGTTGAGGGGTAGATGTTGGTGGGTGTACATAGCACATGCAGGTGTGTAGGAACCCCTTTTATACAACGTCTATATATGTGTGTGGGTGTTCTTTCCCTATGTGAACACCTATCCCTTAGTGGACTAATGCTATGGTAATTGCAGACTGATTCATTAAGACACTGTTAAATGCTTCCTGTATAGCATGTAGGTACTGTTAGTCCTTGAATCCTTTTGATAATGCATCAGAATGTAATAAAGTTTTGCAAAATGAAAGCTGTCTGTATTTCTGTCATGGATATTTGCAGTCATTGCAGTTGTGTTGGTGACTGTGTCCATAGAACATATTTGTAATGGTGTATTGGCATATACTCTTCATATGTTATGTTCATATTGTTTGGGGAGGCGGAATGTGTGATTGCTATGGTCCATGTTATACTCAGATATGAAAACTTCAGATGCTGTCTACAGACATGTATGTATGTGTATATATATATATATATATATATATATATATATATATATATATATATATATATATATATATATATATATATATATATATATATATATATATATGTATATAGATATATATATATATTATTGCATACGTTTATCTGTACCTTCATAGATGTGTAGATGTTTTTAACCTATCTATATATCTACATATATATGTAGACCTGTATATATCAGCATGTCTATATGTATCTCTCTTTCTCACTCTCTCTCTCTCTCTCTCTCTATATATATATATATATATATATGTATATATATTTATTTTTATTTTTTATTTTATTTATTTATCATTTGTTGACCGGGAAAGTCCGACTAGGTTCCACAGAGCCTGTTTTCAGCGGAGGCCCGGGGAGAAATGCTCCAGAACACACACATATCTATATATGAACATACACCTTTAATTGGGTACATGGCAGGTTGCCCTATTTCAACACATTCCTCCCTTTTGTGTTTTAACCTGTCTGCATGCACCACTGGGATAGGTACATCCCAGGTAGCTTAGTGTTAGGATACTCTGAGGATGCAGTACATGGTTGCGGGTTCAACTCCTAGAAGTTGTTATTATTTTACCACTCAGAGAAGGCACTGGTAGGGAAAGTGTGAATAACACACATTTACTCTGTTGTAAGAAGGTTTGACTGTGGTCTGTGCGATGTTAAGCAAAGGTTAAACCTGTGAAGCGCTTCTCCATTTACTGTGTTTGAGCACCGCTTAGCATCACGCAAACCTGGGGAAACCTGCTTACAACTGCTTAAGAGTGCTTTAATCCACCTGCATCCAACAGCCCTTATTCTAGCCCTCAAAATAACCTAACAGCCCTTGCAGGTCTTGAACCCAAGAACATGAACACCAGAGTCACAGACTTTACCACTAAGGCATCTGAGATATGTACAAATGTTATGGTGTTTAGAATATACATTGTACTACAGACATTCCTCACTACTGAAAACAAATTTGACAGTCAGTTGGTGTACATATGTCTGATCCATGTTAATGTTCATATGTTTGTGAAATTAGGTGTTGCAATGTGACATGACAGGGTGTATTATGAATGAAAAAGGTTCTTGCTTTGTGCCCTTTTTATATTGTCCCCATACTCCATGTATGCCCCACCAGTTCACTTATTGGACATCCGACCCAGGCCCTCCTTGATGCATGATTGCATTACCCATAATTCTTCCCCACCCCAATCTTCACATACACAACAACCACCCCTTCTACGGTGAATTAGGTTAATATTAATTGTTATAATACCAGAGCTGTATGTGTTTTGTGTACACTCCATTTCATTTGGAGTGCTTCTATGTCACAAAGTGTGTTCATAGATGTTTATATATATGGCTAATATGGCTACTGATGTAACTGTATAATATATATCTATATCTATCTATATATATATATATATATATATATATATATATATATATATATATATATATATATATATATATATTAATTTGTAACAGTAATACATATGTAGACTGGAATGTGTTGGTTCACAAACTACAGTACATTACAATGTACTGTACATATGTACACAAAGTGGATATCCCATTTGAGATCATTACAGTGAAATGCATATGGTATAAGGTGTAGTTTCAAGACCATAATACATATATACACCTCAGATGACTTAGTTATAAGTCCCATGACTATAGTGTGCGTGGTCCAGGGTTCAACACCTGTGATGCTTTGCAAATGTTTTTTACTCCAGAATAAGGCTCATTTAAGCAGTTGTAAGCATGTTTAAAAGTGTCTGTGTGACATTATAGCAGTCGTTAAACAAAGTTAAACAAACTTTGTAACGTATAACCTGTGCACACAAACATGGCCACATCCGCTAACTACTCAGGATATATACATGTCAGCGAAGTAACATCTCATTATGTGCTGACATAACATTACATTCTCTGTTGACTGTACTCTCCAGCACACATGGGTTTATATGGGTGTTTCAAATGTTTATTATACAGACGATTGCTACCTATTATATGCAAGCTGTGGTTAATGTATACTTTTGAACATGATAAACATCCCTGCCTTTATCGGGATTGGAACCTCAAATGCACAGATACTATGTGTATGATGTAACCATTACACTGTTGACATTAACGTTGCTTCCACCTATTTCCTATTTAGATGATTTTCTATGTGTAAGCTAGGCTAAGCAAAGGGCGGAAGCCCCCAAACTCACTGAGCTTCACGTACTCTTGAAATAACAACATATAAAAAATGTACTGTGAGGCAATATATTACATTCCTATCTACATTAAGCATAGCACCTCACTGACACACTTCAAGGGAAACCTTGTTGTGTGAATGGGTAACAGAATATACACCCCTGGGATCATGTGTCCCAGAACCATACAGCCAGAGGGTGGGGGAGCCTGTCCAGTTTGACAGCTGCGAGACCTGTTGGAGGAATTGAATGGTGTTGAATTGTCATATTAACATGCCCTCTTTAGATCAATAAGTGCCCCTATCACCCTCCACAACCCCAGTCTTCAACAGCTTCCAGCAACTCTGCCTGGAATTGCTTCATTGGCTATGTTTGAAAGAGGCTCAGTTACTTCATCAATGGTGCGGGGAAGCCACACACTGTAGCTATGCTTCTAATTGCCATTGGGCAGATAGGTAGTAGGCTATTTGTGAACCTCTAAAGTGCAGGCCATCGCAGCCATAATATGTGAATAAACAGACCTTCAGATGACAATATACAGTGAGAAATCACCATGTAGTCAGGAAACAGTTAATTACAGCAAGAACATACAGAACACTGATACTCAGTCACTCCAAAAGCCTATCTTGGAAGTTAGAAGACTTGTATAAGTTTATGGCTTTCTATTCCTTACCAGTAGGTTACCTACAGGAAAGTTGATAAACAAGCACAGATGGAGAACATGCATGCAACGGTACCATACCGACCTATTTGTCAGCCTTAGGATTTGCAATATTGGCCAAGGCTGTTGGCGCTCCCATGGTGCCTTATTTAGGAGAGTCTTGAAGATGAATACCAGCTCTACAAACAGCACAATAGCAGATACAATGAGGGTTATGCTACTCAACACCAGGGATTGTGATCACAACATGCATGCACTCACAGCACTCCTCAGTATGGACAACATCAACATTTGTGCAGTAACTGAGATCTGTCTTAATGCTCCTGAGAGCACACCAGCACTACCAGATTACAACCCATACCACACATTTCAGCCACAGAACATGGACTGACAGACATGGAGGGGCTGTATCCATATTCATCAGGGATACCTACACCTCCAGGTTAGTGGGGCAGCATGATACCTCTGAGATCATCCATGTGCAGCTAACATCAGCCACAACTGCAATGTAAACTGTGACCTGCTATTGATCTCCCTCCAAGACACAGGACCACCACTCCACCTACCTGGAGACAGTGGAGAACATGACACTCCCAATGCACACTTTGGCATTGTTCAATGTCAACTACCATACCATTAACTGGAAACTTACTCCAGTACTCACTTCCAGGCCCAGCGCTTCCTGGAATTTATCACCTCATATGCCCTGTATCAGGTGGCAACCTCCCTAACATGGGGTGGAAACTAAAAGAAGTGGTCATCACCAACATGGGCAACAGGTGCACCACAGCGGAGGTTAACTGTTCACTGGTTAGATCTGACCATGAACTATTCATTGTTTCCACACACAAGCATCTCCCCCCACCCACGGATACCGCAGTGTAAACCTTTCTTACAGCTACATTTATACTACTAGTGATAGGGGTGGGGGGCTTCACAGCCTCCATGCTAAAGGAAAACACTGCTCAAGATACAGACAGATTTACAAATGCAGTCTATAAGCACCTACATGGATGTATGGATTGTGCCATCACTGCTAAACCAAGCCTCACTCCTCCTAGACAAGGACACCAGTCTGGTGGACCTCTGCAATAAACAGGCTATACTACAGAAGCAGGACAGTGTTCCAGACAAACAGCAAATCCCACGAAGGGCAGACATCTGTGACCACTGTTAGTATGATATGTAGGTCCCTCATGACATCATCCAAGGCTAACATCAGCAGGAGAATACGCAAGGATTCAAAAGATAACCACAAAGCCTTCTTTGGCTATGTCAAGGATCTATGTGGTAACACACAGATTTGCACTGAGCCAGTGAAATATAGCACAAAATATGCTGACCCTACTGATATCGCCAACATCCTTGCAGATACATTCAGTGCATACTTCACCCCCTAAAGATCCCACAACACTACCCGAAAGGTACACTATCCCACACATCAGAGACACACAGGTGGAAATGTCCCTCTCTAACAGCAGAACACAGAGTCAATGGAAGCAGATGTTGTCCCAGACTGCATCTTGCAAACTGTACAAGACAACCTGCCCCCCACCTAATTATGCTTTCCTACCTCAGCCTCTCCACAGGCTACATGCCCATACAATGGTGCGTGGCAACGGTTATTCCACTCCATCAAGGTGGAATCACAACTGACCATGGTAACTACCAGCCCATAAGCCTGACTAGCCTGGTCTGCAATGGTATGGTTTGCATCCTCATGGCACTCATTAACAAAGACATTGGCAGCCTACGAACACGTGACCCAACCCATGTCAGCTTGGTTGAGTGCAGTTCATGCCTACTGAACCTGTTTGACGTCTTACATACAGTCACCAAGACGTTAGCTGATGGGGGGGGTGGATCACACATACTATCTGGACCTTGCCAAGGCTTTTGACACCATGCCCCACTCAGGTATTATTGCTAAACACACCAGCCTGCACATAGACCCATACATCACAGGTTGAGTTGCCAATGGGCTTACACACAGAACCCACATGGTACGACTTGCAGTCTCCAGGTCCAACTCTTGGCCAGTCATGACTGCTATCCCACAGGACTCAGTCCTGGGAGCCCTACTGTTTGGCATATATGTCTCAGAGGTACAGGCAAAAACAGGTGGACTACGGCAGACCATGTTTGGCAATGACTGTGAACTGGGAGCCATGATTGATAGTCCAGCTGACACAGACATCCTTCATGGGTCCTCACAGAGAATGTCACAGGGTGTCAATGTCACGGCCTCCAGACAAGTGCCACTTACTGCATGGTCATTCCATTGTGGAACTGGCAACCACATATTAACACATAAGTGGCAGACACTTTAATACGGACGAGGTAATGTGGTATCTGGGGACTAAGGTAGATAGTGATCTCACCTTTTACAAGCATATCTCCACATTAGTTAGAACATCCTTCTATGTAGGCCATCTGATTTCTAAAGGATTCCCATCTAGACATACTGGGGTTATAGTGCCCCTTTACTCATCACTCATCAGTCCCATCATAGGGTATAATAACCAATGTGGGATGTACCTCAGAAGACACTTCCAGCAGCTGGGAGGTCCACGAATGTATCTCACCAAGGGGAATGCTGGCCTCCAACATATGGCCTATGCAGCCAGACTGAATAAACTCCTGCTTTCCTCAGTGGCATCTCGTTTACCCAGAGATGATCTCCGCTGGCCAACACAGCCATGTCGAACTCAGGATTGATGGATATGCTCCACCTATGGGAATCCATAGTCACAGTGAGCCACACACTGTAGTGAGCTGAACCTTGCACAACAATAACTGGAAGATGCTGGAGGGACAGCTTCCTGTCACAGACACTCCCCATACTTTGGAACAACATCCCTAACTACATTATACAGAGCCCCTCACTACACTCTGCAAGAGAAACCTTGAAGAGTGGATGGGGAACAGCAGATGCACCCCAGGGATCCTGCCATTGGCTCTGCTCCACAGAGGGACAGTTAATGAATCAATGGGGTGGCAAAAGCTGACACATTTTGACAGGGCTTAAGAATGGCCTCTGGCAGTTGGCCAAGTACCTACCTATGAATCTATACATACAGTATCTGCATATGCTGATAGCTTAATTTACTGTTCAGATGTTGACTTACCTTGTGCCAATGGCAGTTGTGTGTGCAATAGTTGAGGGCTGCCTATGTTGGATGCACACAGTTGACGAACTATACATGACAATTTACAGGTAGTCTTGTGTGTGTGCCATCCATTTTTACTGTGTGTGCAGGTGGACAAAGGTGTCAATCCCTAGGTGCCTACACTGTCAGTGTGTGTGCTATACGTTCCCTCTTTGCCAAGGCATTGGCATACTGGGCACTCTTCCATCTGCCTATTGGGGCTGGCTCAGGGTGTGCGTGGTCTGAGTACCTCTGTGCCTGTGGGCCCTTGACAATGGTGGTGGGCTGTGAGGGCCTTCACCATTCTGTCCATGCTGCAGCTGTTTCCACAGAACCATATTGTGTAGCATGGCACACACTATGAAGATGTGGGCACATGTGCCTGAAGAGTACTGCAAGGCTCCACCAAATATGCCCAAGACACGGAACTGTGATTTCAGCATCCAAAACACACACTCTATGATGATCCTGGTTTGTGTGTGCCTCATTATGGCATTCTTGCATGGGTGTGTGTGTATTTCTGATGGGAGTCATCATCCACAGTTCCAGTGCAGAGACAGCATCCCACACCGGGTGGCCATTTGGGATGTCCCCCCTGGCAAATAACTGATACAGTTGTGAGGCATGCCAGATGTGGGAGTTGTGGTAGCTTCCAGGGCTGCCAGCACACACATCCATGATAATACCCTGGGCATTGCACATGACCTGGCAGTTGATGGAGGGGTATCCCTTGCGGTTTATGTAGCACCTACCATGCTTACTGGGTGGTGACTTGATGTGTATGTGCATGCAGTCTATTGCACCCAGTACCACACGGTGAAGAGACACATATTGCTGGCCAACTCCTTCTGCATTTGGGGGAAGTATATGTGCTCATTGGCATGTGGTAACATGGCATCCAGGAACTGGTGTAGTACCCTGGATGCTAATGCCTGTGAGATCCCCATGATATCCCCAGTTGGTCTCTGAAAGGTACCGGTAGCTATTGTTCCCAGGCTTACACATACCTTCATATCCACTGGGATGGGTTCCCCTCTGTTTGTTCTGGCTCTGAGATGTGGCCTGCACAGCTCCACAAGTTGCTGTAGGATGTCCCTGTCCGCCCTGTAACACTCTACTATCTCCAGATCATGTAGCCCCTGATAGGTTACCCTGAGTCTGAACACTCTCCTCCTCCTCTGGTGCCTGAGGTGGTCATGTGCATCATCCTCCATACTACCTTCAGTCTCCAACACATGCTGATGGATCAAAGCTATGGTATCCCCTAACATGTACATAATAAATGTTCCTCGTCTGTATGCACCACTCATGCAGAGTGTATGGGAAGACACAAATGTGTGTGAGGTGCTTTCACACTTTATAGTATTGTGCTATGGATGCTGCTGATGTCAGTGGGTGTGTATGAGCTATTCCAGCTGCAGCATGTCTTAATTATGACTTTTGCAATGAGTACTGCAAGTGTGTGGCCTTTACTGTGGAGATCTACTTGCCTGACTTGATTAATCTTTTGCTCTTTAATTCACTTTTAGACCTGGATCCCCTCCCATTATCAGGCATGCATCCACCTGCCGTCTTTCTTGTTTTGTACTTTCCCTACCCAGTCATGGCAAAATGTGCCTTGCAGCTAATATACTGCAAATCGGCTTTGTTCTGCTTTGACACTTTACTGTTTTTTTTGCAGTACAGCCCCTCTCCTTTCCTGTTCTTTAGGTAGCTGCTTGCAGCCTTGTTAGCTGTTGTCAATGGCCCACTGTAGGCTCCTAGGTGTTAATTAGTCATTTGTACTCTAGTTTCAGTGCTGCAGCATTCCCTTATTTCTTTCCTATATCCTTCCTGTTTCAGCTGCAGTGCGCGCCGCACATACCCATTTACCGGGTTTACGTGTGTTTTCATCTCCGTTCACATGTATACTCGGTTAACTTATGTACTCTCAGCTAAGCATAGCTATGGCCAATTCGACACACCCCTATCCTGCAGCTTTGTCTAGCTTGGGGCAAACCGGTTTAGCAATGCTCCAATGTGCTTAAAGCAATGGTGACACACCCCTCTCTTGATGTCATCTTTATCTCAAGGGCACACCTTGGTGTTATAACGCTATGCTGTGAGATGCATCCTTACACCAGCGGGGAATCTGCAGTTCACTATTACTTCTCTCATTTGCATGGCATTGCCTACTCATTCCTAGCTACTGCTCATAACACTGTCACTGCCCCTTAGCAACCCTTGCGCCATAGTATGGTGTAGCATGCCTGCCATTGACTATTATGGGGAAATCGTGATATGTGTTTCATTGCGGTTTTATTCTATATTTTTATATATTCCTTGCGATTCCCTTTGCGCACCGCTGCCCTGCGCTTCCACGTCGCGAAAGTGAGACTATATATATTAAATGTTAATTTTATATTTTGTACATTTTTTTATGCCAATGGCTATATATTTAGCTATTGGCATATATTAACAATTTAATACATGTGTTTGGTCGGCTGTCATGGCTCTAATTTTATGTTTGCAAAAATGTAAACCGTTTTCTGCGGTTTATATTTCTGCATGCTTACACTACGCCTGCACCACTTCCTGAATAGCTACATACCTTCATTTGCATGCTACACTGCTGCACATGGGGTAATTAGCATACAAGGCTCGGGTGTTGTGCAGGCATAGTGTACACAACACAGGTAGTGCACGTGGAAACAACTCGTACCTGAATCGCTCGGCGGCCATATTTGGTGTTATAATGTCGATGCTACACCTGCACCTGGCGTAAACGTCATGAATCCCGGGGACTGTTTCATTTGCTTTTTGTAAAAGCATGTGAGATATTTCAGTTTGTGAGAGATAAACAAACATGATTTTGGTGTACATCCTGCTTCCAGTGTCCTTATAAATCCTACTATAAATATATCTATATCTATCTGCCTATCTGTCTATCTATACATATATAAACAGATATAAACTATTAAAAAAACCTAGTTAGAGTTTTCACTATGTGATACCTTAAACCTCCTGTAATAAAGACTCATGGGATATATACAAATGATGCCTTAAGTACATCACATGTTTCAGCTACATGGCTTCTGAATGTCCATGACTTTTTCTTTTTTCTTTTTAAGTCTTTATAGATACATTCACGCCAGTAAAACCTAACCACACTAACAGTGAACTTACATGTTTTGCTCTTCTTATGAACTCTAGTTTGGCGAGGTTTTTCTTGTAGCTTTTACTAATTGGTTTGTCTGTGTGACCTTTTTACTTTTTAGTTTTGATGTTAGTTGGAATATTTTGCAGACACCTTAATAGTTATGGGCATCACCTCGGTTTGATGATCATGTGTTTCTAAAACATAGCCAAACAATCTACTTATGCTGTGCTGATGAGGTGATAAGATGACAGAATCTTGCATGTCTACAGCTAGTGTTGTTTGGCTTTATTGGCCTGAATGCATCCATAAAGAGTGGCTTAAGGTATCACGCAGTGAAAACTCTAGCTTGGCTAGGTTTTTCTTGTAGTATATATATATATATATATATATATATATATATATATATATATATATATATATATATATATGTATACATATTGTGGGTGGAGAGCTGGCATCATCGTGAGTGATGCTTTGCTTGCTGGGTTAGTCTTTGCCACATTTACATTCAGTAGTATCTGTTGCTGAGACTTGAATATGAACAAATTTATGAGGACAATGTTCAACTGTAATTTGCTTGTGGCTATTCATTTTATCATCCTTGAAGAGCACATTATTAAAGAAGAGAAGACGCAATTTTCCATGGAAAAAAGACTGTGTTAAGATGTTTTACAGTGGTATTCATAGTCATCAACTGCACAAATATTCAAGATAAGTATGGGAAAATCTCTGCTTATACCATGCATAAATGTAGTAAGTAAAGTGAGCAATAAACTGCTAAGGTAAACTGCAGACAAGGAAATGCATAAAACTGGCTAAAAGTATAAGTACCCTCTGTCTAGCTTTTGTAAGTCTACAACTATATTTGTAAATGTTTTTACTTTTACTGTGAGTACCTCTGTCTACTAATACTGTAAGATTTAAAGATGAAAACATGTCTACCTGGGCTGAGCAGCACTCGATAGCAGCTTAGAGGCCATTAGCCTTACTTTGCTGGAGTCTTTTGAATGACAACTGTTTATTGTGTTTATGAGAATGGATCAGATAGATATGACTGTTAGATGAAGGGAAGACAAGAGGAATTTTTTTTGGTATAAGAGGCTTGCTCTACAGGAAGTGGGAGAGGAGGGCATCTTTTTGTTTTATTGGGGATAGTGGTGACAGAACCCCTTTTTTTCTCAATTTATGTTTACATACATATACATATGCATGCATGTGTGTGTATATGTATTAGTTTGAGGAATGAGAAAGGGTAGTAAGGGAATGAATGAGGAACTGTGACTAGATAAGGGTACTGACAATAACACAAAAGCATAGACATGACAGAAGGGGATGGATGATCACACTGTAGGTTGGGTTCATAAATGTAAGGAAAGATAGAAAGAGGATGGGCAAATTGTAATGATGCAGATATTGTGGAAACAGCCTGAGGACAGTGACATACAGTCATGCAATGTGCTAGAGGGAACCTCTAACTCCAGACAGATTGATAAATCCATAATTACTGATGTGGATTTCCAAACAGCGAATCAAAATGAAATGCCATTATCAGAGCAGTTTGAAACACCTCATTGCTCACCAGTAACATGCAGTTCTTTTCTGAGTTCACATTACTTTTATCACTTTAATTAATGATTAAAAACACTGCTTTCCTTATCCTTGTCCAGAGGTTCATATGCTAAACAGCATTAATCAATTTTTGTTCATATCTTTCTGCTTTCATTAAATTAGTCCTGTATGCAAATTAGGACTTAATGGGACTGAAATGGAGCTATGCAGTCCAAAATATCTAAATTTAATTTCTTTGTTGTGGAAAACAATACCTCTGCCTTCCTTTAACAATCCACAAAATGGGAGTAATTTTGGTTGCAGTCTAGTTGATTTTATTTTGTATGGTACACATCTTTGATATAGATCTTGAGTTGATATACTGTACTCTGACATTCAGTATGTTTAATGCCAAGTTTGTTCTTACGTAACATTTGTCAGTTCATTATTTCCTTGATAAGAAAAATCTAACTTTTTTCCTAAAAGCTATGAAATAAATCACATCAGCGCAAAATTAAATGCTGTTTTCTTGCCTGTTAGTTCCCTCATCCACAGAGGGAGGCATTTACAGTAGAAGTGCTCAGGTATGTCGACACAGATTAGATTCTTTCATTCTTTCTTTGATGCCATATTATCCAATATTTCATAAAGGACATTTTCATCCATTTTACTGTGTATTTAATTTAAATATACCACTAAAAGTTTATTTTCATTTCTGTCATGTGTTTCAAAGCTCATCAACAAAAGGTATATCTTTTGTTACTTGACATTCAGAATGATGTTTTCTTTTGTAATACACTAAAAATTTGCACTGGCTTAGATTTGTAATGTAGAAAAGTGAAGCCTTGATACCCCCATTTGATTAGTGGCCATAGGAGTAAAGGAGCAGGGAGGAAAAGCAGTGAAAAGCATTGCCTGCCAACCTCTTCCTGGCAGAGTGGTTGATGACTTGTGCCTCAGGCCACTTATATTGTCATATGATTTTCAGTGTAGACAGTAAACTTGATAGCAATGTTTGCATGTACTTGGGTGTAGAGATTCTAGGGTGTATGTCACCCAAAGAAGACAGTATGATCTTTCACAACTCCATTCATAAGTCCACTCCTTAAGTTTACTGAACAGTCAGAAATAAGATATGGCTAGGGCTTAAAGAGATCCTTGTGATGATTACCTGGATGATAGCCATACTTTGTAGAATATGTACTGATATCTCTTATGGTCAGCAGTTTTTAGAGACAGAGGTAGTTCCAGTTTCCATTTCTTTTTCTGACATGATATGGACACAGTAGCTGTCTGGTGGGACATGTGAAGACCAACCAAAAAAAGCAGATGCATGATGGTTCCCTTCCGGCTGGCAGCCCATGGCAGCATGATATAACCAGGGACACCAAAATACAATAGTCATTTGTAAGGCAGGGTATAGTTCAATGATGGATGCATATAGTAAGTTTTCTGGCACATCTCTGGTGAGTGACACTTCAGTGGGGCAGAACATTTCACTGGAAGAGGGATGGAACATATATTGGAAGTTGCATCAGCTGCTGTCAAATAATGGTGTGCTGCAAATACAAGGTTCATAATATTATAGATTGAAGGAGCAGTCTATGTCCAATGATGCTTAGTCTCTTTCATGCATTACATGCTGCAATGCACTTGGGTTCTTGTCATCACAATCTTGTTAGGGACAAAAAGGATCTGTACACAGGTATGGGCAGAATGTCAAGATCTCAGTTCCATCACCCAGTGCAGTTTATAAATGAACAAAGTATGCATCAAGTATTATTTGAAATAACTACTCCATCTAGCAAGAGAAGCTTTGCTGTAAGATTAAAAGAGCATATAAGGGACATCAAGAAGCAACAATTTCAGAGTCCTGTAGCTATGCACTTTAAGGAACACCATAATGGAGACCCACAGGGTTTACATGCAACTGTTTTGGAACAAGTAAATACAAGGTTTAGTACTGATGAAAAAAATTAAGGAACACTTAAGAAAGAAGGAAACAATATTTATTTTAAAATATGATACAATGTTTCCAAGAGGTTTGAATAGGGAATTCTCTTGGAAGCATTTAATGTAAGAAGGTTAAAAAGAATATTAAAAGTTAACCTTTTTAGCCGGCTTTTTTAATGAATTTTTATTGGATGATTATTTAATTGATTAAATGCATGTATTTAAGTGTATACTTAACCAGCAGAAAGATATACTCTGAAAAGGTTTTTTCTGAAAGCCGAGGCACCAGAGAAGTGTTATTTGTTCTTAATGGAATTAGAGTTTGAAGTTTTTCTGTTAACCTTTACTGCAGAATTTATTTTTGTATTTTACTAAATCAGTCTTTGTACTAAACTGAGTGAATTCATCTGGCCTGGAACTTGTGGTGTGAGAACTATTCCATCTAGCTACTACTTCAAATGAAAGTCAGAGCTACACAGATGCACAATGACCAACAATGTATGTATTTATTTACCAGGTTAGTCCCACTAGGCCAGTGTCCTCTTTTCAGGTTAGACGCAAGGTGGTATTCTGACTGACTAGGGGAAATTTGGCAAGAACATAATGGAACTTCTCATACACTGTAGGTTGCTTTTTGAGAAGTCAGGGCATCTGTGATACCTCTTCTACCTTTGTATTTGTTATTTTTGGGAACAGTACCAATAAAATGCAGAAATATCAGCTCAGTCATTTTTTTCTGCCCTTCTCAGCTCAGCCATTTTTCCTGCCCTTCTCAGCAACAGGAAGTGATAAATCCAAGAGACACAGGAAGTAGATCCTTTGATGAATATATATATAAAGCAGATGTGCCAGAATGGAGTCCGAGCAAATTACTGACACTTCAGAATACTGTTGATTTATTATTATTATTATTATTATTATTATTGTTATTATTATTGACTTTATTTTCATTTTGTTGCAGAGGGGGCTGCCATGGACAAATAGTATTTTTGAAGAGAAGTTATTGCTGCACTTGGAATTAATATACCACAAGTGAGAAATTTGATATATTTCATATGGGAATCTGTTTATGACTTAAATTTAGAAACTGAATCTATTCTATAGCACATATTAGCCAAGTCTGAAAAGTTATATGAAAAGCATCTTAATGATTTACATCTAAATAACAGAAAAAAAAGTTTGGTTCAGAAACTCTTTTGTTGAAAGAATGTGCGAGAAGAGGATTAAGTTGGCATTGTAACGTTCTGAAACCTTTTCAAAAAACTGAAAACTTAACTTCTAGATATTTTCTTTAAAGGTATATGGGGTTACAGATTAAACCCCTATTAAAAGAAGAACTTTATATAGGCCTAAGTAGAATGGTGGATTAGATCTGATACATCCAGGTCTAATTTATTATGTGATATTTATGATATTTATGGTATCTTTATTGAAGGTTAGAAATAATACATTTTAAGCCTTATTTGAATACTTACTGTGGGCAGTTGTGTAGTACTGAAGACTTTTTCTGAACCTTAGGAATCATTAGATTAAATGAGGGCTGCGTACAAGATTCTTGTTGACGTTGTTTTTCTCTCTCTCTCTCTCTATATATATATATATATATATAATATATATATATATATATATATATATATATATATATATATATATATATATTATCTGTGTATATGTGTGCATTACATTGAGGACATTGAGGACATAGAAGAATACCTATTAAAGCAACATTATTATACAAAATATAAACGAAAGGCGTTGCTTTGTGGTCTTTTAAAAACTGTTGACTATGTTTTTCTTTAATATAATAGAATTAAAGAATTTTGTCATTTTTTAGAAAATACAAACCTCAGTTGCATTATTCAATTAATGATTTAACTAGCTATTTTATTTGTTATGTTACTGGTACAGCTAAGCAATTTACTTTCTCTGAACTACTTGTGCAGATGTATACCTTGATGGAGAATTTGGTATATCAGAAGTGCTAACGTGTTACATACCAAAATATAAGATATGGGAAGTACTTGTTTAGAAATTTCCTTATACATGTACAATAACACTGTAGGCCTTAGAAATAGACTAATGCCATATAACCATTGAGATTGTATTGCACTAACATTGCCCTTATGTTAATTAAAACCCTTAGTCTTTTACCCCTAAGTGCTAATTGATCTTCTACATGCAGCTGGGCTACTGCCAAGTGAAGCAGATGGAACTCAGTTTAACATCTCATCCAAAGGGCATTGGACTCAGGAGTGTAGAATCCCTTTATGCTGTACCAGTACTCGGTGTGAAAGTAGAACCCACAACATTCTGATCTTCCAGCACTAAAAACAAGTTTTGCTACATGCTGAGTCACTGACACTGCAGTTACCAGAAGATTATGCTAAACACTTCAGTAATGTCAATGTGTCATACTGCTTATCAGATCGCCTGTCATAACTTTACTACTCACTTTTTATATAAGCTTTACCCATTGCAGAAATGTTTGAATATCATATTCTCATAAGTATTTGTCAAAACATAGGAATATGTCCCTGATGGTGCAAAGCCTTGCTTATAAGTTATCTGGAGCCCACTAAAAGTATAATATTCAAAATATACATCCTGTCCAAATCTACCATTCTTTTCAAAAATTGTTAGTGACCATTCCATTGCAACTATGAATTCTTATGAATCAGTAAACAAGGTTCCACAAACAGGCAATGTGCAGACATACTTTAGTTCAGTCAGTTTTCAAAAACTGATTATGCCAGGAACTCCCACCTAAAGTGTAAAAAACAGTGCTACAGACCACAGAGAATTCAAAATCACTCTGCCTGCACAACAAGAATTGGATGACCTTGCCTTGGATTCAGAAACAAATAGGCAAAAGTGTGTGATGACAACTCCCATAGCTGGCTCATATCTGAGCTTCAGCAGTGATCTGGGAGGAATGACTTCCCACAGTCACATCTTATTGGCAATGTCAGATATGTCTTGCATTGAAGACGACTGTCATATGAAATCCACAGAGCATAGTTGAGATGACAAAGAACTCTGCAAAGTCACAACCTCAAATAATGTCTGAGCTTTTACCCACTGCTGTTACCCATCCTGCTGTAAATGTACCCAGAACTTAATTAGCCTATTTTCCTTTTATCTACAAATTTTACAAAGGACTTAAATTAATTTATTTTCCCTTTATCTATAAACTATATTTTGACTGGATAGTTCTGGCAGAATAAAGCTTTTTGTTGCAAAATTAATGCTCACTCCCATACTTTCTGTCCCTTGTCTATTGATTAGTGCTAAGCAAAGTAACTCTGAAATAAGTGCATATTGATTGTTTTTGTATGTCACCAGAGGACCAGGGTCCAACCCAGTCTGTTTCATCCTCGTTATGCTCAGCCTTCACTGTACTTCTCTACCCTACCCCCAATCCCTACCCACCCTGGCTCTGCCTAAACTTATCTGAACCATACCACTCCCATCTTACTAACCAACCAATCAAATAGCATAATTATTTTTTATTACTACAAGCTCCTCTCACCCCCACCAAAAAGGCACTATAGATATACTCCTATAAAACAAAACAAGCACCCCATAACTATCAATTAACCCAAGCTCTACAATATAGCTCAGCCGTATCATAATGATGTTTACCACATACACAATAGCTGTTATACTTCTCCCACTAAGAGTCCACTTAACCTCATATCATATCAACCTAAAAGCCAACATACATTTCCAATACAGGCATCTCACTAAACCACAGGAAGATACATTTTATAATATCACTGTATCCCCCATTATCTTTAACATCACAACCATCCAATTAGCCTACTTTAGTATATTTAAAGTATGAAGTACCTACAGACTCTCCCGACAATACAACTGGTATATTATTAAAACTATAAAAAGATTCATTTACATAGCATCTAAAGTTACTCAAAGTGGATATATACATCCAAACCCAGGGCAAAGTATTACTATGTCTCAATTGCCCTCTCAAAATAACAAAAAAAAACCCAACACCTGATAGATCTCCATAGAAACTCAACTGGCCTCCTACTGTTAAACATGAACACAAGAAGTATCAAGAATAAAATCCATGAACTCCATGCTAATCTCTCTATATACTTACTTGACATAGTACTGTTAACTGAAAGATGACTAACACCTGATACTCATGATAATAAAATCCTACCCCTGGGATACGTTATCATTCAGGTAGACAGGAAAGGAAAAAGGCAAGGTGGTGTGGCAATACGTTTCAAGAATCACCTGAAATTAGAATCATCCAGTCCAAATCCCCCCACTTTTGACAAAGGTAATTTTTTCAAAACTTAAACATAACTCTAAGAAAATTATGAACATAATAGGACTCTACATCCCACCCAGCAATGATATCCCCACACTAGAAAACCTACTACACTGGTCTACAGAAAATGTATCTCAAGAAACAATAATCACTGGTGATATAAACATAGATTGGCTTAATTGTAACTCTGAGAACCCAAATAACCACACCAACCTCTATGGATTCAGTCAAATTATCAAAACACATACAAGGATAGACAAATTATCCAACAAACAGTCCATCCTTGTTTGGATATTAACTAATAGACCTAAATTACCCACACAATCTGGCTGTCTCCTAGACAGCCTTAGTGACCATCTTCCTACATTCCTCCTTAGGCAAACTATCTATCCACCCAAACCTACTACTTACCAACTAATTAGAAACTAAAAGAACTTTAACTCCAATACTTTCTTATCCACTCTAAATCAATGTAACTGAGAATACCTTAAACAACTCCTCCTAGAAGATGCTGTCAAATATTTTAACTCTACTTTTCTAGAAATCTTAAATGCAAAAGCAGCCCCTAGCTCCTTAAGAATCAAATCAAACATTGCCCCATGGCTTATGAAGGAAACTAGATCATTACTAAAACCAAGGGACAAAGCCTGGAATCTGGCACAAACAACAGGAATACAATCCACAGAGCAAGGCTATCGGGAAGTTAGAAATAAGGCAAAAAGACACGTAAAACAGGCTAAAATAGTGTACTACCAGGATGCACAAAGTAAACACAAAAACAACTGTCAGAAATTCTGCTTAGCCATTAATAAAATACTCCAACCTGGTACAGCTGGCATTCCCTCCCCAACCACTGACAATCCAGACAATATAGCCACCAAGACCATTTCAGCCCTCTCCATCAATCACTTCTCCACCACTACAAATACTGAATGAATATCTCAAAACAGTAACAACAAACCAATATCTCATAACAATGATAACACATTCCCTCTTCAACCAGTCTCTACTGACCTTATAAAAAACTACTAAAAATACTAAAACGCACCACACTAGCCACTGATAACTTTCCTGCTGACAGTCTCAAAATCACTGCCAATAGTATTGCTTATCCAGTATCGATTCTAATCAACAGATCCATTTATGAACACCATGTCCCTGTAATGTGGAAGATATAATACATTATTCCCACTTCACAAAGGAGGTAATTCTACTGATGTATCTAAGTACTAGCCAATAGCTTTCTTGTCCCCACTGTCAAAAATACTAGAGAAATGCATACACAGGCAATTAATAGTGTACCTACATAATTACAATCTTCTATCCAACACCCAAAATGGTTTCTGTCCCTACCACAGTACCACCACTGCTTACTATCTTTCCCCAGCACAATCAACCAACACAGAAACAATAGTCATATTGTATCTGCTGTCTTTCTTGATCTGTCCAAAGCCTTTGACATGGTCTCCCACAGCAAACTAATTAAATCACTCTCCAAACATAATATAAGCTGAATGACCCTTTCCTGGATCCTTGACTACCTTATTGGATGCCACCAAGTAGTACTATGGCAACAAAACCTCTCTCTTCTACTATGACTTACCCTAGGTGTACCCCAAGGGTCCATACTAAGTTCACTACTTTTCTTGATCTTTGCTAATGAGCTCCATAGTTCTGCACCACAAGCTACTGTGATTCAGTATGCAGATGATTCTTCTCTTATCTGCTCAGCCCCCACCATATCAGAGTTACTGTAACTGACACAAGAATCCTTTACTGCAGTAGAAACCTGGCTAACCAATGCCCAGCTCTTGAACCTTAATAAAACTAAACGTATGCTTCTCCACCTTAGCAGGCCACTAATATCCCCCCTTTTAATATCACATCTAGAAACCCCACTGTCATCTCAACTGTAAGCCCCGCTAAACTCCTAGGAGTCATGATAGATAGCAACCTGAGATTCGATGTCCATATCTCACAAACTATAAAGAAAGTTTATAAAAAAACTTTTAATGCTATAGAGAAATAAACAGTATCTTAAAAATTAGACTAAAACTACAATAGTTCAAACACATCACATCTCATCTCTCCTTCATGCCTCACCTAGTCTCGCTAATCTCCAAAAACTGACCTGACAAAGCTAGAGTCCTGCTAAAACAAAATTGCTAAGGTCAACATAGACTACTCTTTCAGGACACATCACTGAACCGCACTTAAACAACTCAAGTGGCTAGAACTTCCACAACTCTTACTCTACAATTAATTAATCATGGTCCATAAGATGCTCTACTAACGATATAAAACCTCTGCCCTACGGAACCTAATACATCCCACCTCCAACAATAGGATCCTCTGCTCCAATAATAAACCCCTACTAAGCATAACCAAATCCAATAATACTGCTGGAGACTCCCTTTTTTCCAACTTCAGGTTAAATCCTGGAACAAGCTGCCTTATGTTATAACGTCCAATACCAGTCTATCCCATTTCAAAAGAACACTTAAAACTCACCTAACTAGTACATGGCTATGCTCCTGCACTAATCCAGGATGATCTCTTACTTTATTTTCCTAGCATCTATCTCCTAACCTTAAGAACTCTGAAACTCTATCACTCAATCTAACAACTGTAACACTCTCTTTTACCATGCAGCAAACGTTGCTAACATATATGCACTGTTATATAATTGTCTACTATAATGTTAAGTTGTCTATCTCGCCTTCATTCTTGCTGGTTGGGTTTGGAGCCGATCCTCGGCTCTGACACAGCCATCTTCAAAAGCTTGAGAGCTGCCAACTGGCTCGAGGCCCCCCTATTTCCCATGATGCCTGGCACTAGATACCCAGATCTTGTTTGCTGCTTCTGCTGCGAGGTTGCTTTTGCTGGCTCAGGTCATATTTTTCTATTTTATTATTGCCTATATATAAAAATTTCTATTGTAGTTACTGTTTAGGAGTAGTTATAGTATTAGAGTAGTTATAGTAGTTTTAGTAGTCTAGTTAACTCTTTGTAGTTTAGTCGCCTATCCCACTCCTTTAAAACTCATTTTTTCTTAGACAGTCCCCCCCCCTTTTCTTCAAGGCAGCCGTTTTTAGTTAGAGGCTAATCCTTCTTCTTTAATATTATATACTAGCTTTTTCTATATTATATAGTAGTTTTTTGGTAAAAATAGTTGTACTATACTAGATTTAATTACTATTTTTTGTATACATATATAGTTATAGTGTTTCTGTGCTGTTAGGGTGTGGTAACTTGTGTTGAGTGTGTGTGTGTTTTACTGTTACCTAAGACTCTACTGTTACTTTTTTTCCTGTGATTGACCTTTCCTCTTACAGGAATGTCTAGAGATACGAAAGTATCTGGATTCAAGAAGTGTGACTCTTGCTGTCAGAAGATGTCACTGACAGATGGTCACACTTCTTGTGTCTACTGTTTGGGTGCCCTACACCTGCAGGACTCTTGTTCGGTGTGTCACACCTTTAGTCCAATAGTCCTGCAGGAGCATAGGAATAAACTAATCCTGAGGGGTTTGCTCAAACCTGAAGGGTCACCGGCTAAGGCTCAGCCAGTGAAACCCTCCAAGCCAACGAGGCCATTGGCTCCCAGTTCGGAGCCATCGTCGGATGTGGCATCTGCTTCAACTTCAGTTCCAGCTGGAACCGAAGTACCTGTCTCCCAGTCGGCTCCAACTTTGGTGTCGGAACTGTCAGGGAGCCAAAAACGCTCTAGGTCTCCATCACTAGAGTCGATACACTCGGCTCCGGGGTCACCTCTGTTACAGTTGGAGTGAAGTCACTGATCCCACTCTTCTCGGTCTTCTAGACTATCTGACCATGATGTGGAGAGAGTGGTGAGCAGGCTTCTAAAATTGCAGGCCCTGGCTAAAATGTTATCCAGCCCCCCTCATCAGGGTTTGGCTCTGCCTGTCTCTGCAATAGTTCCTCCTTTGACTCACCCCTTGAGTTCGGAGCCGGAGCTGGTTGGGGTTCAGATCTTGGAACCATCAGCGCTGATATCTACCCTTTTGGTTCCCTCATCGGATCCGATCACTTCCATGGTGCCGTCCTTGGAGGGATCTGGGAGCCGAGACTCCCTGGTTGGCTCTGAGGAGGCAAGTGGCATCGGACCCTTGTTCGACCCCATTCTCCCTCTCGGAGCTTCTGCGCAGGTGAGTTCGGCTCCTACATCAGCTTCGGAGCCATCTCTCTCGGTGCCGAGGGGGATTCCGGTCTCTTCGGAGCCGGATCCTTCTCTGCTATTGGGAAGAGGCACCATCGAGGTCATGAGGAGTGTGCTGGCCTCTGAGTCAGCCCCACGATCAGCCTCATCGGCTTCTCCCCCCATGGTGCCTGCGTCTGCCTCTGCCCCTCCTTCAGACCCCAAGCATGGGGAACAAGCACTCCAGAGCACCCCATTGGGTGTATCTTCCTCTTCCGAGGCCTCCCCTGATCATTCAGAGGAGCCTCCTTGAAAGAGGAAATGCAAGAGAAAGCATGTTGACTCCCCTGCGTCTGTCACTTCAGATACCGACTTATAGGATTCTGAAGGTTCCCCGAGATTCCCCTCTGAAGATGTCTCCTTCTCAGACATTCTTGAGATGCTTAGGCAGAGGAGGAACTGGACTACCCTTAACCCTTCTGAGGATGAGTCGGTATTTCTGGACGCGTTTGGTTCCCAACCCTCCACCTCCCGGGTGTCTCCGCCTTTCAATCCACTGATGTCGATGGTGGCTCGAAAGGCGTAGTCAGCCCCAGACGCAGTGGAACTAACCCCCCAAAGACCCACAAAATTTATTACTGCACTGCAGAACAAGCAATTTCTGACAAAGGGTGTTCCTGTTGATACCATGGTGGTAGCAGCAGCCACAGAAAAGGAGTTGGCTGAAACTTCTTCGTCTGTCCATCCCCCTAATAAAGAATCTAGGACAATGGACAGATATGGGAAGCAGATGTTTGTTTCAGCGACCTTCTCAATGAGGTCGCTGAACTACTTGTGCCACTTTACCCGCCTTCAAAGGGATCTACTTAAACAGCTAGGAGATACCCTGCAAGATCCATCAGCTGCGGGGGCCCAGGCTAAAGTTGCATCCCAGCTGGCGACTCTTAATTTGGTAGTAAACTCCTCCATGCAGCTCATTTCTTATGCAACTGATGGTGCAAGTAGGACCACAGGTACAGGCGTGGCCTTGAGGAGGCATGCTTGGATGCAGTTATGTAACTTTGCAGAACCCTTCTGGGCATCTTTCACCAACACCCCCTTTGATGGTTCTGCTCATTTTGGACCACAGGTGAAGGATATCCTTACCAGGTGTGAGCAGGAAGGCAAGACTCTCTCTGCTGTGGGAGTCCATTTTTCCACTCCTTCCAGACCGTATCCCAAAGGTCAGAAGAGTGGAAAGATGTGGTTCCAGAAACCCCAGGGAGCCGTGCCTGACACACGTGGTGAGTTCCCCTCCAGGGGCACAGAAGGGAACAACAATAGATGCCACCCTCGGGGCAGAGGGGGTCCACAAAATCAGGGCAACAGGGAATCCTTCTCTGACAAGCCCTTCCAGCATCCCTGAAGTGTTTCCCGGCTGTCCACCTTCGGAGGCAGTCGGGGGAAGATTATCGTTGTACCCAAAAGCCTGGCAAGGTATAACAAAAGGCAAATGGGTACTGTCGATCATATCTGGAAGCTACAAAATCCCCTTCTTTTGCACCCCCTACATTTCCAACAAATCCCTTCCAGATGTTCCACCCAATCTAAGGGATCAAGCAGTTCAAGAAATATCAAAACTGCTAAGAAAAAGAGCCATCCAGCCCATCCCAGCAGACCAGCATGGATCTGGAATTTACTCAAGGTTCTTTTTGGTATCAAAAAAGACAGGGGACTGGAGATCCACTCTGGATTTCAGCAGACTAAACAGGTCTGTTCAAAGAATGAAGTTCCGGATGGTCACGCTACAGTCCATTCTACCCTTTCTGGGTCAGGACAATTGGATGTGCTCCATAGATCTTCAGGATGCATACTACCACATGAAAATGAACAGGCGCTCCAGAAGATTCCTCCGCTTCAGGCTGGGAGTCAGTCATTATCAAGTCAGAGCTCTGCCCTTTGGTCTCACCACAGCTCCCAGGGTGTTCACCACTCACCTGAGATGGCAACGATTCCAGGTGTTTCCATATCTAGACGACTGGCTCCTTACTGCTACCACCAGACATCCCCTGCTGAGAGCCAGAGACTGCACCATTCAAACTTACTCCAAACTAGGTATCACAATAAATTTCGAAAAGTCTGCATTGTCACCTTATCAAGCTATTATCTTTATAGGTGCAAACTTAAATACAAAGGACATGTCAGTGAGGCTTCCATTAGACAGAGTGTTAGACATTTGCCGACATGTGCAGGTCTTATTAGGATGCAAAAAAATTCAGGCCAAATTCATCCTAAAAACCTTAGGTCTCATGGCAGCGGCTATCATACTTGTCCCCCTTGCTCATCTTCATATGAGGATTCTTCAGTGGATGCTTTTCACCCAATGGTCCTTCCAGCAACTTTCAATGTCTCACATGATAATGATCACACAGGCATGCAAAAATCTACTTGCTTGGTGGATGGTTTCCCCATCAGTACCACAGGGCAGACCATTTGCTCTTCCTCCTCCTCCAGTGGCTACAGTGACCATGGATGCCTCCCTGATCGGGTGGTGGGGGGGCATTTTCAGGGCAGAACAGTCCAAGGCACCTGGCAGCCTCATGAGTACCATCTGCATATCAATGTCCTGGAGATGAGGGCCGTGCTTTTGGCATTGCAAGCTCTTCAGAACTCTCTTCCCACCGGGACCATTGCAATTCAAACAGACAACATGTCAGTAGTGTGGTACATCAACAAGCAGGGTGGAACCAGGCCCTACCCCCTATGTCGAGAAGCACTCAGACTCTGGCAGTGGGCGATCTCTTCCCAATGGTTTCTGATAGCAGCGCACATCCCTGGGAAGTCCAACGTTATAGCGGACAGGCTGAGCAGAGCAATTCTCATGCCTCATGAGTGGTCTCTCAATCAGACAGCGGCGGACCAAATCTTCCGCAAATGGGGTCAGCCTTGCTGTGATCTTTTTACCACCCCCTTCAACAGCAAGTGCAACAAATTCTTCTCTCTTCTACCCCTTCCCAGACATTCCCCCAGAGACGCTCTAGTTCACGATTGGCCTCAGGGACTTCTGTATGCATTCCCTCTATTTCCCCTGATTCCCAGACTGATACAGAAAGCTACCACATTGGGATGCAAGATGATCCTCATTGCCCCTTACTGGCCTCGACAAATTTGGTTTCCTTTCCTTCATCATCACCTTCAGGAGCAGCCCTGGACTCTGGACCCAGTTCCAGACCTCCTGATCCATCAGTCGGGTGGGCTGCACCAATCCCTTCAATCTCTCCAGCTCACTGCTTAGTTGCTCCACTTCCGACTTTAGCCAGGCTTCCAAACATCTCCCACTCGGTGCGTGAAATTATCTTATCTTCGCATAAGTCTACCACTAGAAAGGCTTATGCTAGTAAGTGGAAATGTTTCTCTTTCTGGGCAGAGGCTAGAAATATAGATCCCTTTTCAGCCCCTGTGCACCATATTTTGGATTTTTTTGTGGAACTTTTTCATGCTGGATCTTCTTCTGCCACGATTAGAGTTCAGTTAGCTGCTATTTCAAACTTTCATACAGGCCTATCGGAAACTAGTATTATGTCCCATAAGCTTTGTAAAGCTTTCCTCAAAGGGACTACTTTACTCAGGCCCCCAGTGAGAGATCCCCCCACCTCCGTGGGATCTAAATTTGATTTTAGCTTCCCTGATATTGCCCCCCTTTGAACCTGCAGCTTCTTGTTCTTTGAAGTTTCTTTCTTGGAAAACCCTTTTTCTGGTTGCAATTACTTCAGCCAGAAGAGTTTCTGAACTTCAGGCTCTTTCTGTTCGCCCTCCGTATCTAGTTTTCCACAATGATAAAGTTTCTCTCAGGACTAATCCTTCCTTCCTTCCAAAGGTTTCTTCTGAGAATAATTTGAATCAGTCTATTGATCTCCCTGTGTTTTTTCAAAATTATTCCAACAAGGCGGAGTACAAATTACATCAGTTGGATATTCACAGGCAGTTACGTTTTTACTTGCATAGAACTAAGCAAATCAGAAAATCAGACCAGCTCTTCCTGTCCTATGCTGAGGGTAAACAAGGTCTACCAGTGTCAAAAGTAACTTTATCTAGGTGGTTGACATCTATTATTACATTGATGTATCAGCTAAGGAAAAAAGAGCTTCCTGCTAAACCAAAAGGTCACTCCACTAGAGCTTAGCTACTTCAGTGGCTTTTCGGGCAAGATTGCCAATGGAAACTATTTGTGCAGCAGCTACATGGGCCAATCCTCATACCTTCATTTCACATTATAAGCTGGACATGGCATTCAGGAGCAGAGCTGATTTTGGTTCCACTGTTCTGAAGAGTCTGTTCCAATGAGCCACCCAGGATTGAGGTGCTAGGGACGCTGTCCCAACCAGCAAGAATGAAGGCGAGATAGACAACTTAACATTAAGAAGTTATGTACCTACCATAACGTTCCATGTTAGTTGTCTCCTTCTCGCCTTCTTTCTTGCATCCCACCCTCCATCCCCCTATCCTAGTGGCCCGAGAAGAGTTCCTCTTGATTTTTTTCACTGTCTGATTCTTTCTGGCTATTCCTTTCTGACTAGTAGTCTCTCCAGTAGGTGTTATGTATTCTAGGATAGGATTCCTTCATTATTATGTCTGCAGTTAGACTTACCAAATGAGATCTGGGTATCTAGCACCAGGCATCATGGGATATGGCAGCTCTCGAGCTTTTGAAGATGGCTGAGTCAGAGCTGAGGATCGGCTCCGAACCCAACAAGCAAGAAAGAAGGCGAGAAGAAGACAACTAGCATGGAACATTATGGTAGGTACATAACTTCTTATTCTATGCTTACTAAGAATGTTTTATTTGTGGTTCAACCTACAGCCTGACAATGGCATACACTTTTAAACAGATACATGCGGAAAATAACATCTTAGTTTATATATGTATTTTCACCTACTGTGCTCATAATTTGTCTTTCTCTGAAAACATGATATAGCCTGTATTAATAATCTCAATAAATATGTAAATTTGTGTTTGTATTTGTTACCTTCTTATCTATTGTTTGATGTGGAGCTTTTCTCCATGGGTGTCCGCTGAAAAAGGACTTGTGTCAAATCGGACTTTCCCAGTAAACACATTTAAAATAATAAAATAATAATATTAATAATACTAAAAATGAATAGCTTGACTTCAGAATAATGAAGGCTCACTTTAGTGATTCTATTCCAGTGATGATATGCCAAAATTAAATTCACAGAGCTGTGAAACATGTCTGCCTTTCACGTGGAACAACCCTGAGAATTCAAAAGGAACCACCATCGCAGGACCCATAAAAAAGGAAAATGTATTGCATCAATGATGAAGGCAACCGACACACAGTTTTGTTGAATACTTCTGCTTTGTTAGTTATCTAATTCACAAACTCATATCCATCTATTTAAAAATCAAAATGATCATTAAATCACTATAAACAATGTTATTATATAAAATCAGTTTATAAAAGTAAATATAAATTATTCAAACCAACTTATGAATTTTAACAAGGATGAAAATTTAAAATAATTGTAAAACATGTATCATTCCCAAAGTATAATGACAATACAGTTAGTGGTAGACGAAACCCCATTTGAGACTAGTGACTAAAATGTTCCAAATGTGTGAAATTGATACTAGAAGTAATCTAGTGATCAAAATGAGCCATTCAGACCCAGAAGTAATGTCCCCACCAATATAATCAAATCTCAGACTTTCCCATCTAAAATTCTGTGTAGCTTAATTTTATCTACATTTTCAAATATACATTTATCAATCCCCGTGGATGAGTATTTATGCTTACTTAACAGATTAGAATATGATCACAGTTTAGCTCACAAAAACCTACCTTGTTTAAATACTTTTCATCTACTTTTTGTGGATGGCTTAAAACTGTATAGTTCATCAGAAAAGGAGTTGAAAGCCCTACTACAAATAGGTAAAACTTCTCAGATGATACAAGAATGACATTTGTCCTTGATATATGTGCAAAAGCAGCATTTAAAACAGGAAAGCTGCATACAAAGAAGTCTAAGAATACATATTTGTTTAGTTTAGCAGAATGATTTTGGTGTAAAGTAGGAATGTAAATCAAACCAGAAATAGACAAAAATCAGACAGCAACTGAATGTACTAAAAAATGAAAGAATATAAGGAGAAATATCAGATGAGAAGGAAATATATATGGAAAATCAATAAATATAGTGGCGACTACAGAGATCTTCTGGAACATTCACAGGTTGACCAAAATTTGACTCCAGAATGGTTAAGGAGAGATGAATTGAAACCGATAGATGAAGGGTTAATAATGGTTGCACAAGATAGTAGAAGACATATATATGTCAGTTTATAAAATCTATTGGAAAGGTAGAGAAACAGATGTAAGTAGGTCCTGTAAAAAGAACTGGAAAGAGTCACATGTATTATTATTGGGCGTGGATGACTCATGGCAGAGAGCCGGTATACTGAAAGGGACAATAATGTGGCAAGACTTGATTGTGCAAGCACTACACTACGGGAGTAGCCGCGAAGCACTGGAATCATGAACCACAAAGCATTATAGTGAATGATGACGTTTATATACATGGGACTGTGTGTTACCTACACTTCAAAAAATAAATGCAAGAAAACCAGATACAGTAATTCATGAAAAAAAAGCAAAAGTAGCATTGATCATTGAAATTGCTACACCCAGTGATTAGTGTCTTATGTACAGAAAGACGCAAAGTCATAAAATATCAGGATTTGCTGGCAAAAATGAGAGCAATGTAGCAGAAAGATACCCAGACAGTTCCAATAGTAGTAGCATAAACAGGTCTAATAAAAATGACTCTACAGTCGGACTTAGATATGCTTCCAGTACATTTCACCCTGTATGAATTACAGAAGGAAACAATTCAGGGCACATTTTGGGTGCAATAAGAGCACTCTTGCTAACAGAAAAGACTGTAACAATACTTATTTTATGAACTCTAGTCATATTCTGACATAGGAATGGGGTCCATTCCCATCATGGTATTAGAAATCAAAAACACCAGAAAAATTAAACTGTGAAAATTTAGCAGTGGGGTGTACCAAAGTATGTTTAAAGAGAATGTGCATTTTTTTTACATTTGACATCACTCAAATGCTCCCATGTACAGGTTGTGTAACGGTGTGAGGTTTGACCAATATTGATGGCACCACAGGGACGTGTTGCAAAATAAATAATCAAATTAATAAGTTAAGTTGCATGCACCCAGATGTCAAAACATCCATGAGTATCGTTCATATTAAAGAATCAAGTCTTAATGATATAGGGGCAAATATCACATTAAGGATATAGGGGCAAGCATCACATGTCTCACAATGAAAAGATCACAAAATATCTAAAGTATTCTCCTGAGAATCCAGCTTAACTAAGGATCTTTTTATGTTTACAGCTTTTGCCCATGCAAACAGTAAAATGACAATGTTCAGGTAAGACTGAGTGAAGATAATGTTCCTGTAAAAGAATGTGCCAGTGGTACTATATTGCAGGTCTAATCTAGTTTACATTTGTACCATAACTAGTGCTCACATGTGGGATTATGTGAGTATTATAATATGGATCTCTTTGCTGGTATTCTAAAAACGTATGATGGGATATCTGATCAAACTCTGACTTAACCTGGTTTAAATGTTGTAGATGTTTACCCCTATATCTAATCTTATATACAAAGTCATTACTGAAATGTTATTCTTCTCCCACGTAGCAGATATGTTCTGTAGGCCTGAACGGAGATTTGTTTATATTAGAAATAATGTGTTTAGGATGACAGCATGATGTAAATAATATTGCATTACATTCAAAAGTCTTACTATAGATGGAATGACATATTGAACAATCTAAGACATGTAACACCAACATCTAAAATATTAGTATTAAAATCATCAGCAAGTGCTATAAACTGCATCTCAAATTCAGAGTTTTAATATGGTGTAAAACATCAAAAAGCTCTTCTCATGACCTGCCTAGACCATCTGGCAATCATTAAAGTAATGTTTCCACATATTGATCGGATCCAAACATTTGTAAGACTATCTGTCAATATGTATTTATACTCACAATTACATAAACTGGTCTGTGTGCTGCAATGTGCTCCAGATACCTGTATCAAGGTATTTGCTCTATGTGTAAATCCTAAAGACCTGATTGTAAGGAGAGAGGTGGAGCCAGGAGATTGCAATCAGAGTACATGAAAGATCATAATTATAGAATCACAGGATCATAGGAGATTACTAGGCTTATGGCCCTGGTGCCCTTACAAGCTAAGAGTTTATCACCAAAAAAGAAACTTCAATCAGCACCTGTCACCCCTGTCAGTGAGAGACATAGGGGGAACCCCTGGGACAAATTTATGATTTCCCATCCACTCATCAAGATTGCTCTTGAAGAGGGTCAGTGACATACGTTGTCTGATATGTATGGGAAGTTTATTCCAGAGACAGGGCAGCCTCTGGGAGATAAACCTTTCCCTCCAGCAGGTCTTGTTAATGTCACAGATTTAGGCCTTTTGATTGGGTAATGGGTGAGGAGTTAGACTTACAGATATGGAGCATCTCTAGTAGAGCAAGATCTGAGATTGCCTTGCAGGTGAGACACAGATCACCTCTGAGCAATCTGTATGATGCTGAGTAGAGTGATAGTGGTTTGAGCCTGTCCACATAGGACAGGTATTGGAGGCCATGGATTTTTTTTGTGAGGTATTTCTGTGGCCTTTCCACTTGGTTCAGGTCTTTGGAGAGGAGCATACCAAACATGGTGTTGTTCTCAGTTATTGGCCTAATGAGGAGAAGTACGGAGAGGTAATGACCTCCTTTTTTTCTGGATGCAATTCCTTTACTTATGACATGAACCAGGTAAAAGACTTTTCTGATCACTGCCTCTACATGATGGTCGAATGTGCGATTGCTGACAACCTGTGTACCCAGGTCTCTTACAACAAATTGTGTGCTTAGGGAGTTGCCATTAATGTGGTAATCAGTAGGAGCCTTGTTTTTGCCAAAGGAGGAAGTTTTCCAGTTGGGAATTTGTGTCTGTTTAACCTGTGACAACAATTTCTTCCTTTTGTTGTAAAGCCTGTTGATAGAGGATGTCCACGAGATAGGTTTGTATTTCCTTGAGGAGCAGGTTTTAGTTCTGTTGGGTATGGCTCAGTCCATGCATTTGTACAAGTGCTTGTATACTGACTGTACTGACATACTGTTCAACATATTTGTCTGCATACTCTGAGGGGGCAGTGGTGTGAAGCTACTGACTACCTCCATTAGAAGGTTGTAGTCAGTCTTTAAGAAGTTTTTAGCCTGCTTACCTGGGGGGGGGGGGGTTGGACGGGATAGATATTTTGAATGAGACAGACCGATGGTCTGATCTCGCCAGGGAAGAACTTACTATGGGGGTGGTGCAGAGGTCACCCATGTTGGTGAGAACCAAGTTTAGAATGTTTTCTCCCCTTGTGGGGGATGAGAGAAGCTGGTATAGTGCATTAGAACTGGTGAAGGCAAGGAATCTTAGGGTGAGTGCATTAGAGCAGTGATAATTCATCCAGTCTATGGTGGCTAGTTGAAGTCACCAAGGATCAGGGTGTTAGGGGGTACCTTGATGGAGTCAAGTAGGTCCAGGTAGGAGGAGTGGGTGTCCTGAGTCATGGAGGGGGGCTGTAGCTAGCTATAACTTGGATGGGTGTCTTACCAATTGTCAGTTGCACCTGGAGTAGTTCTAATGTATCATTCTGGCAAATCAGTCTGGAGATGTGCTTGTCTTTAATGAAAATGGAAACTCCATCACCCTTAGTCTTCCCGACTTCATTTTGGGGTTGGAATGAATCAGAGTTAGCAATGGAAAAGATGCTGGCTGAGGAGCTGTTGGAGGAACTAGCTGTAGGGTAAGACCATGTGAGGCAGAAGAGTATTCTGATACACTGGCAAAGAGATGACTTTATGGTCTACAACTTGAGGCAAAATTAAATGAAACATATATTAAATCTAATGGATGCAGTACTATACCCATGTTATACTGTGCACTGACTGGGGATGCGGCACATCAGACATTACATACCCATATAACATTTATGTGATGAAAGGGCAACAGAGTCATCATATGCACAAATGATGAGAGGCACAATGACAGGAGTGAGCAGTCGACACAGAAATGGAATGGTGTTTTCCTTATGATGTGGAAGGAAGTGTGTGGTATGGCTAGGAGACTGGAAAACCAGGGTATACCATGCATGAAGCTGGTGTGCTTCCTGAGATGAGCTGGTGTCCAGCAGTACTGTATATGTGTGGAGAATGTGTGCCAGACGTCTCCGCTTCTGCATATGTGGCTGTACTGTGTATAAGAGTGTGTGTATGTGTGTTTTTGAGGTATTGTGAGACTTCAGGTGGAAAGGATGCAGACCATGTATGTATCTGGCCATGACTATATACACCTAAAAGGACTGGCAATGGAACTACTTCTCATCCAGTCAGGATAAAATAGATGAGTCTTTGAGGGCTCTGTTCAAGCAGCTTTAATATGTACAAACACATCAGGATTGGGGCTTAATAACTTGAACTTAACATATAAACAAACTAGCTATTGCACTCATACATGCTCAGTCTCTGGCTGCACTCTCAAAATGGCACTGAAGCTAACGCATGCTTGCTATTTATATGCACGTGCTGGCTTTGAAACCCTTCTTAAAGGTACAGTACACACACACTATTCTACATTCTCCCTCTTTGAGAAATGTCATGCAATGTTGATGACATTAATTAACATGCAATCATTACAAATAAGTCTTTGTCATGCAATTATACAGAACTAAATACATATAGACAATTATGCCACGGTTGCTGTGTATTTCACACTAGGTCTGGAAATATGACCAAATCATGTGGCAGAAATTAGAATTAGATCTAGCAAATGGGACTGTCTCTGTTGAATGTTCAACCTTAGATACATCAGGTACATTATCAGGAATGGAAGAAAAAGTTAAGACACATTTTGCAACAGGAACATTGTATTGCTCTGAGATCTAGCATCTGTATCACAGGAACAATGCTGGGATTTCAATGCTGATACAGGAAGAAGATGCCTGCGATTTCTCCTGTACTCCACACCCTCATATTCTATGAAGTAGGATCTTGGTTCGGCACATATACCTGTTACTTGACCAATCCGGTCAAAACCTTTGGCCATTTGTATCCTCACTGTCCCTCTTTCTTTCAATGGATGAAGAAATCTGCTTGATTTATCATAGATGGACTTCTGGAAAGAATGATTTCTGAATATTTGTGCTCTAATTATTCTGTTGTTCATAGCTTCAGGCCTCAACAAACTGAAACTGATGAGCAATGTTGTTCTGGTTTGCCTAGATTGAAGTCCCTGAGCAGGTAAGTCAAGTATATCATCATGGGGTATGTTTCTGAGATTGAGTAAATTCAAAAAGACATTGTTATCCTCACGCTATGACCTCTCAAGTAATTGTTTTGGACTCTTTAATGCATGTTCAACTAGTCCATTTGACTGTGGATATTCTGGAGTACTAGTAAGATACACAAAGTCCCATTATTTTGCAAATTTCTGAAACAACTGACTGGTAAACTGGGCACCATTATCAGAAATAACTTTGTGTGAACTACCATGGACTGAGAAATGACATTTCAACTTGGTGATAACAGCAGTGGATGTTAGGTTAGGTAATAAGTCAATATAAAACTAAGAGTTTACCAACACTAAATAATGCTGATTGTTTCACTTGAATATATGAGGTGGCTACCTTTGACCTAGGTAGTTCAGGAACTTGACTTAGGTGAAGTGATTCTGTCTTGCAAATGTGGTTTAGTACTATTGCATACTGAACAAGAAGAAAGTACTTTATCAATGTCTTTTTCTACAGAAGGCCAACATACTAGTTGCCTCACCCTTCTTTTGGTAGAGTCAGAACCTGGGTGACCACAATGCAAAATCTGTACATATTGTAAGAAAGCAGGAACAACAATTTTAGGACCTTTGAAAATAATGCCATCTTCCATCAATATTTCATCCCTGTAAGGAAAATAAGTTTGCACTTCAGGTGGTACACTAGATTGCTTTGATGGCCATCCAACATTGATGTAGTGGTTAAGCTTCTGCAAAATTGGATCATTCTTTGTATGTTCTCTCAGCTCATCAAGTCTTATGGAAGAAACATTATGTACTTCCATGACATCAAAGTCAAAATTCTCTGCATTAAGCTGTTCTGTTGTATTTCTGGACAATCTTGATAAGGTATCAGTCAGATAAAGAAGTTTGCCTGTTGTACAGATCACTTTGAAGTTGTACTTTTGCATTTTGAGCATCATTCTTTGTAATTTCACTGGAGCTGAATGCATAGGCATTTTTAGAATAGTACTAGATGTTGGTGATCAGTTTCAGTCTGAATAGCTCAACCATATATATAATCATAAAACTTTGAACATGCAAATACTATTGCCAAAAGTTCTGTCTCAGTTTGAGCATATTGCGTTTCAGTTTGGCTAAGAGTTCTAGATGTGTAGGCTACTGGTCTGCCTTCTTGAAGAAAAACTGCTCCAAGACCAATTTTTGAATCATCACAGGAAAGAGTTACTGGTTTATTGACATCATGGTATCTTAATGTAGGTGGGGTGGCAATTTTCATCTTAAGTTCTTCAAATGCTGTCTGGTGCTGTTCCAACTAAGACCATATAACATTTTTGCATGTCAGCTCTCTCAAAGGTACAGTCAACTCACTGACGTCTGGTATAAACTTACCTAAATAGTTGACTATACCAAGAAAATATTGTAGAGCCTGATTATTATCTGGTGCTGGCATCTTAAGAATGGCTGCTTGCTTGGACGGGTCTGATTGCAAGCCAGTGTTAGTGAATAAATGACCTATATATGTAACTTCTAGAAGTCTAAATTTGCACTTCAGAGGATTGAACTTTAAGATCACTTCTCATGCTCTGTCTAGAACTTTCTTAAGGTTTCTGTCATGCTCTGCTTCGCCATTGCCTTCAATCAATAAATCATCTACTATTATGGTCCAAGGATAACCTGAAAAAATATTTGCTCCATTGTACGTTGAAATAATTCACTTGCTGAATTTATTCCAGATGACATCCTGAGAAATCTATAGCTGCCAAATGGGGTACTAAATGCAGTCAGTAATGAGGATTTGTGATCAAGCATCACTTGTCAAAATGAACTTTTGCATCTAAGACAGAGAAAAACAGTGGCAGTTGGTATTAGGGCTGTGACATCCTTAACTGTATGCATTGGATGATGCAGTCTCGTTAATGCTTTGTCAAAATCTCTTGGGTCAATGCATACTCTTATTTCATCTGAGCCTTTTTTATGGGCTGCTACCATGGATGACACCCATTCAATTGGTTGTATAACTGGACAAATTACATCTTGCTGCACCATTTTATTCAATTGAGCTTTGACTTTATTCTGGGTAGCTATCAGAACTTTCCTTGATATTCTATTCATGGAATACACAACTGGAAGTTTGCCCAACTTGTCAACAAAAGCATCAGCATACTCTGAGAAAGTAAAATTGGAACTAGGGTATATGCTTATATGATGCATGTCTTTGGTAAAAGAAAGCAAATTCATTCTCAAACTGTCTCTGAGACCCACTAATGCCTGCCCAGGGCTTTGGACTACATAGAATAACAAGCTGTAACAGTTCCTAGCCAAATAACATGAAAGCACTACTGAGCCTTTGGTTTGAATTTCTTCACTGCCATAAGCAACATGTTTTACACAACTAGCTACATTGAGTTGTTCACCTGTTCTCACTCTAGCAAATGTGTCTGCTGACATAATATTACACTTTGTGCCAGTGTCTACTTTGAGTTCAGTCGATTTACCATTGATCTGGAGAGTACAAAACATTTTGATCTTTGCCAACAAATTTACTGTATCAACCTTTTCACCAATTACTGATACACCATCTAAGTAGAAAGTAGAATTGTAGCTCTGTATATGATCAACTTGATTTTTTTGCATGGCCCATCTTTATAACCATGTGAGGTTTACTTGATATGCAAAACTTTTGAAAAATGGTTCTATTTTTACACTTGTGCCATTGCTGACCAAATGCTAAACATTTTTCTCTTTTAGACTCATGAATGGTACCACAATTATGACAGTTTACAATAAAGCTTGATTTGGGTTTCACTGACTCACCCTTGTACTGCACTCAGCATGTCCTTCTCTTAGAACTTGTTGGATAAACTATCTGATCTCCCTGGAAAACCAACAGGAGTCGCAGCTGCCATGTGCTTCAGCCATCTTCTGCTAGCCATGTGTTGCATGCTGTCTACATTTGCTCTGGATCCTGATGAAACCATACACTTATCACTTGCAAGCATACTTGTTTGCCTTTCTGTAACTTCATGGATTTGACAAATCTCAATAGCTTTGCCCAGTGTTAAATCACTGTCACAAAGCAAAATCTTTCTCACTGTAGAACTATTAACACCACACACAAGCCTATCCTTTAGCTAATCATCTTTTAAGTCACCAGACCTACACATTTTAGCTTTGCTTCTCAGGTCAGTAATATAAGCTGCAAAAGTTTGCCCTTCCTTTTGATCTCTTGTGTAAAAGAAATGCCTCTGTACTGTAACATTTGTCTGGGGGTTACATATTTCCATGAATTTGCATTACAAACACTTGGGGTCTTCCCTTGATTCAGCCTGTACAACAATATGATGGTTTTCACATTCTCCCTCATATACTGCTGATGCATACACAAATGAATGCTCTCTTTCAATGGCCTCTGACCCAGCAAAGTTTAGTAAAATAAATGCCCTGGTGTGTGCATCTTTGTCAGAATAAGCTGCTTGTATAAAAATATCATACTCTTGCTCAAATATTCTTCAATCCTCTGCAATATTCTGATCAAATACAAGTGGTGATGACTTTCAAAATCCATCTGCCATATTAAGACATACCAGTGAAGGCTTTTACAAGTATGCACGAACACACACACACATACACACACACACACACACACACACACACACACACACACACACACATATGCATATGCCAGGAAATTTCTGCCAGTATTTGTATCTATGCCCAATAGCACAAAAGGCATCTGAATAACTGAACTTTGTGAAATAAGTTTCTTGGGCACAAAAATACTCTTGAAGTTACTGTACTGTAAGAAATCACCTCTTTTAGTGTAAGAAACATTTCAAAATAACTGAACTGTGCAAATAAACTGGGCAGAAGAATCTCAAAATAAAAACATTTTGAAGTAACTGCACTTTGCAAATAAACAGTACACAGCACACTGAAACTTTCCCAAAATGGCTGTACTTTGCTAAATAACTCTTTACAGTCCAAGAAACACTCTGTAATGGTAGCACTTTGTGAATAGACACACCCAGCAGAAGAAACTTTTTGAAATGACTGTATTTTGACTGTACTTTATGAAATAGTTGCACTTTGCACACAAATAAACTCTTCAGAATAAATGCTCAGTAATAACCACATACTGTAAGCACTTTTTACACACTTTGACATACTTTGAATAACTCTAGTTATGTCCTGAATAGCTTCAATCAAAATGAACAGTAGTTTATGCCAAAACACAGTACTTTGCCAAAAAACATGCAGTCGCCTTGCTTTATTTATGGTTAATGTGCCCTTTTTACCTTTTATTATATTCATCTTTCTTGCTTAATCTTTTTTCATGCCCATTATAATTTTTTTGTGCTTGTTTTACTCTAAACATGCCCATTTTACTTTAAACATACTTGTTTTGCAATTGTGAAGTAATTCCAAAACCCTTATGTGCTTTTCCGATAATCTTTTTATCAAATAACTTAATTTTAAACATTTTAATTAATAAACTTTTTGTGCCTCTCACTTGTTTAAATTTTCATTACCTTTTGTTCATTTTTGGGCACTTTTTTGTGCTTGGGTTCACTTAGTTTACCTTCACTGTTAACTCTGCACCACCTCGTAGCTCTAAAAAGCAGTCTCTGGAACAACCGTTCTGACATCATGTCGCTCATCCAGTCAGGATAAAATAGACAAGTCTTTGTGGATTCTGTTCAAGCAGCTTTATTATGTACAAACACATCAGGATTGAGGCTTAATAACTCTAACTTAGATAAACTTATAAACAAACTAGCTATTACACTCTCTGGCTGCAATCTCAAAATGGCACTGAAGCAGACACGTGCTTGCTGTGTATATGACTGTGCCAACCTTGAAATGCTTCTTAAACATACAACACACACACACACACACACACACACACACACACACACACACACACACACACACACACACACACACACACACACACACACACACACACACACACACACACACACACACACACACACACACACACACACACACACACACACACATACACACACACTATTCTACAGGAACTAACACCCACTGGCAGGTATGGCAATAAACCTTGAGACTGTGACAAACTGTTTGTGTGTTGCCTGTGTCCACTGTCCCATATTCCATGGCTTCACAGCACCCATTTTGTTCTACATCAGGGAGGGGTCCAAATGGAGAGATGATAAGTCAGCAAGCAAAGGAGAATGGTATTTCTGAAACTGAAATCATCTTCAAGTCTTGGTGAGTACCTTTATGAGGTGGACCCTGTTTTTCACAAAATCTCACCAAGACAACACTGTATTTATATAACATATATCATGGACAGAAGTAGGTTAAAAATTAAAAAAGAGAGCTGAATGCACAAGACCCAGGATAAAAATTGCCCAATCCTTGTAGGCACACTGGTGCCAGGACTGGAAAAGATGACAGCATAGAATCCTCAAAATATGGAAACATTCCTACAATGGCGCCAGGCCAGTCCCTGGGGAAGAAAGAGAGATTTGATATAGTGCGATATTTATGCAAAGGAGAAAGACAAATTAATCAATATAAAAAAGGCAGCCCCAAAGATATTCAAAGAGAAATATAGGCAAAGGAATCCAGATATGGAAAATTTCACAATAAAAATAATATCATAAAGAGAGAACATAGAAAAGAAGATTAGTAAAGTAGAAGTTAAAAAAACATAGAAGTTGAAGTTATGGAGTGCCTGCAAAGTGAAGGATTTGGTGTAGAAGGTCTAACACAGGTTACATCATAGCATGATGGAGTGAGTCCCCAAAGTAAGGAGAAGCAGAAAGATCAGGAGACATCTGAAGAAGAAATATGGACATGGGAAAGAAAAAGAGATTTAATATAGTGTAATATTTATGCATAAGAGAAAGCAAAACTAACTAACACAAAAAGTGCAGCAAAAAAGATATTTGAAGAGAAATACAGGCAAAGGAATCCAGACATGGAAAACTTTACAATACAGAAAATAAAAAGACAAAGAGGAAAAGTAGAAAAATAAATTAGTAATGGAGAAGTTAAAGAGATAGAAATTGAGGTTAAGGAGTACCTGTGAAGTGAAGGATTCAGTGTAGAAAATCTAATTCAGAAAGCACAACAACAGGATAGAACAATGGATATACAAATTAAGGGGAAACCAGTGGAACAGGAAGCAATTGGTCAGGTGCCATATGAAGATATTTTGGTGCCTTCCACAGGAAACCCGTATAAACGTTCACTTGAAGCTAGACAGCAAGGGAATGAACAAGAAACTGTGGAAACTCTGATGCAGTCAATATTGAGGAGTGATAGGCCAGTGAGTTCCCATATGACAAAGCAACGGATGGCACAGGATGAAATTGAAGAGAATGTGCCACAGGAAGATACTATAGAACTTTCTATAGAATGCCCACAGAAAATGGAAAACAAGGGATGTCCCCTAAGTTTAGAAGAAAATGCGCTAAGAAAAAAGTTTTTTGATTTAATAGACATAGATAGATATAGTAAGATCAATGAAAGAAATAGACTGTGGAAGGTCAATAAAACCCAAAAAGTCCAAAGTGTGATAAATAAATGAACACAGCAATTAGGACTGTCCATAAAGATCCATGCAATATAACATAAGTAAACAGGATATGTTACTGTGCAGCTAAATTAATAACTGATAAAATGCTAATGTAAGAACACGGGGCAGTGAGGGAAAGGAAGGGGAG
Source organism: Protopterus annectens (assembly GCF_019279795.1). Lineage (NCBI taxonomy): Eukaryota > Metazoa > Chordata > Ceratodontiformes > Protopteridae > Protopterus > Protopterus annectens. The sequence goes on along the minus strand of NC_056732.1, from coordinate 1,204,392,023 downwards.
AAATCGAATACCATCATGGAAGTATGGAATAAAGAAAACTATACAGCAATTAAGACAAGAAGTGTCACTGTTAGAAGAATATTGAAGAGGGAACAGATCAATAAAAATACTAAGAAAGACGTGATAAAAGCAATGTGCAGTATTAGAACAGACCAGGATCTTTCATGCACTGTCGCAAATACCAAGCTAAAAATTTCAGCAAAGATAAATATAAAGGAAACGTACAGAATAAGCAATTTATTTATGATGCAAAAAGGTTTTATAGAGAACTGGGAAACAAGGTAAAAGGAATAGAAAGACCACCAAAAAAAAAAGAAGAAGTAGATACATTTTGTAGAACTATCTGTGAAGATCCTGTGGAACATAACAAAGATGCTAAATGGACAGAAGAAATAAAACAAAGAATAAGAAGTTTAAAGATACAGGATATGAAATGGGATGAAGTAACAGCCAGTGAGATTGAAACAATGTTAACAAAAGCCTCTAACTGGAAAACCCCAGACCCAGATGCAGTACCTAACTTCTTGTTAAAAGTATTAACATCTTTACACGAAGATTTAGCCATGAGTAAGAACTATTTATATACACACCCAGAACAGACCCCATCCTGGCTAACAACAGGAAACACAATGTTCCTACTTAAGAGTGAACCTGCAAGCTACCATAAAAATTACAGACCAATAACTTGCCTTCCAATGACGTGTAAACTATACATGGGAATTAATGCTGACAGAGTTTATAGTCATTTAGAAGAAAACTCAATCATGACAGTAGAACAAAAGGTCAGTAAAAGAAAGTCATATGGAACAAAGATTATTTGTTGTTAAATAAAGTCATAGTGGAGAACTGTAAAAAGGGGAAGACTCTAAGTATGGCTTGGAGTGACTACAAAAAAGCATTTGATAGTATCCCCCATTCATGGATAAATGAGTGCTTAAAAATGTATAAGATACACCCTGCACTGATCTACTACATTACAGTGACCAAAAAACAGTGGCAGACCACTTTGCAATTGAGCCATGATAAAGGACAAATTATTATCCCAGGGATAAAAATTCAAAGAGGGATATTCTAGGGTGACTCTGTCACTGTTGCTATTTTGCCCTGCCCTTAACCCATTAAGCTGTTTATTCAATAGCTTAGGGCATGGCTATAATTTGGCTCCTAGAAAACAACAAAGTGTAAAGACTTCTTACCTTCTCTACATCAGTGATTTAAAACTGTATAGCTCATCAGATGAGGAACTGAAAGCACAACTGCAGGTTGTCAAAACTTTTTCAGATGATATAAGAATGTTATTTGATCTTGATAAATTCGGCAAAAGCAACCTTTAAAGCAGGAAAATTGCAGCACCGGGAAAACATCAGTTTGGGATAAGAATATGATATAAAAGAACTTGAGCAAGAGGGAGTGTATAAATATTTGGGAATTGATGAAGGGTCAACAATAAAACATGAATAAATGTGAATAAAACTTAGTAAGGAATACTTTAAAAGACTTAAATTAATCCTAAAATCAGCGTTGACATCTAGGAACAAAATCCAAGCTATAAACCAATTTTCTCTTCCTGTCCTAACTTATAGCTTTGGAGTGAGTGACTGGCCCCAAACCATGTTGGACAGATTAGATAAGAAAACAAGAAGGATGCTCTATGCTCATCAAATGATTTATAAAAAAATCACTGTATACCAAGATTATATATTCCATTTCTGAAGGAGGTATGGGCCTCCTTGAAATTGATTACATGTATAGATCTGAAATCGTGGAACTCCACACATATCTGCTGACCTCACAAGACCCAAATGTAGTGAAAATTTTGAAACATGAGGAGATTAAATCTAAGATGATTTCTCTGCTTAATTTAACAGAAGCATATCAGCATCAAGCAAGAATGGAAATCAAACCAGAAGTAGATAAAAATCAGGCAGCAACTGAATGTGCCAAAAAACAAAAGAAAGAATATAAGGTAAAGGATCAGATCAGAAGGCAAGAAATGTGAAAAATGCATAAATATAGTAGCAAGTATATAAAATTTCTGGAAGAACCTCATGTTGATCAGGAAAGAATGCAGAAATGGTTAAGGAGAAGCAAATTCAAACCAAGAGATGAAATGTTAATATTGGCAGCTCAAGATAGTGGGCTGCGTACATATTGGTTTACAAAGTCCATTGAACATGTGGGAGAAACAGACAAATGTCGGTTTTATAAAACTGAATTGGAAGCAGTCGCACACCTCGTAGCTGGTTGTGATATTCTAATGGCAGAAGGACTGTATACTGGAAGGCATAATAATGTGGCTAGATTGTTGCACTGGGGATTGTGCAAACATTATGGTACTGAAGTGGCTGAAAACACTGGAAACATGAGCCATAAAGCATCATAGAAAATTAAGTTTATATCACATGGAATCACCCATTACCAACAGTTCAAAAGATAAATGCTAGAAAACCAGATATAGAGGTCCAAGAAAAGAAGGCAAATGTAGCATTGATCATTGAAATCACCACACCCAATAAGTACAGTGTGTTGCGTACAGAGAGACACAAATCATAAAATATAAGGATTTGCAGGCAGAAATAGCAATGTGGAAGAAAGATACCCAGACAGTTCCAATAGTAGTAGAAGCAAGGAGTCTTATAAAAAGAATCTACAATCATATTTAGATATGTTACCAATCCATGTAACCCCTTACAAATTGCAGAAGGATTCATTACTGGGCACACTGCGGGTGCTGCGAAGAGCACTTCTGGCTGACATCAAAGATTCAAACAATACTAATTTCATGAACTTTAATTGTACTTTGACTTAGGAATGGGGTCCATTCCCGTCATGCTATTAGAAACCCAAAAGACTTGGATATATTAAAAAAGGATGAGTGGATAAGGTAGCAGTCCATGAAACTGTCCATCCTAACTTGTGGGATTTGGCCACAGTGGAGACAGAGGAGTGAAAGCCATGGGAAAGAAATTTGTGCCAGCACAAAGACCCAGTGCAGGTAGCCTTCTCCCTGTCCAACATGCTAGTGAGACGGACCACATACTGAAAACCCTCATGTACCTAATCACATAGGCCACATAAGGTAGATAGTGCATCTGACATCTGTCTCTCAGGGAAAGTGGCATCTATCTGTGCCTGGATGACTGCCTTACATACCCTGAAGGACCCATCTTAAGCAATGCTGAAAGACAATGCAGTGAAGACCTCTAACCCTCCTATTCTGAACCCTGTTTCATCCTCTGTGGATGAAATATAGCCCAAAGTGGGTACTTTACATTCTGCAGGAGTAGATGTGCTGGCATGATCTGTCCTTCCACAAGTTCAGGCGAAGACAGGAAAATTGTTTGTCACTGGTCATGGATGCTAGTTTGCTTTCAACAGTCACAGTTGCCAGATGTGGTACTGTGCTGTTCAAATGTACTATCATAAGGCTTTCATCAGTGTCTGATGCACCATCAACATTAGGCTTGCCTGTTCCATGACAGATCACCTTATGGCTACAGCACCTGTGAAAGGAGACAGATAAACACCACCACACTGCTATTCAATTGAGAGCATTTTGGGATAGTTTATCTACACACTTATTTGTGGTAAACCAAATGCTCACTTTAGAAACCTAAATCCATACTGCCACATTGACAATATCAGCTGGCATGGTAAGTATGTAACCCAACTTATACCCTATTTCTGGAATAGGCTCCCCTTATATATCAAACAGAATAATTCACTGGTAGCCTTGATAACCAATCAGCATTATCTAATGCAAGTGGCATAGAAAGGTAAAGTTCGCATTATGGCTCAGGTGACTAAAGTTCAGTTATTGGCTCAGGTGTTTAATGGTGTTGACTGGGAAGGATATGAATTAATAAACACTGCCAGTTTTCTTATGGGGGGATGAGAGTGCATTTGGCTTGCTTGGAAGACATCTAGTGGGAGCACTCAGTTGCACTCCTATGAAGCATGAGCCTTTGAGCATGTGCTGCTACATAGGCATGTAACCAACTGAGGGAGAGGAAGCATGCTCCTTGTTGTGGGCAGCACACAGTGGATCTTTATAAGACACCATAATGGGGGACTGTTATAGGGGGAAGAGGACTGCTATACAGGACCATCAAGCTGATCTTATCCCTACTGTCTCACTCCTGCCACTGAGGAACTACTTGACTGATGGGGCTACTACCTAAGCAGGAATTTGTCATCACAATGAACAAAACATGCTGGAGGGATAGGTTCCTGACCCATAGATTCCCCAGACTCTGGAATAGACTGCCCATGCGTGTCAAGCAGAGTGTCTCTTTGGCCCTCTTCAAAAGGAACCTTGATGATTGGATGGGAGATAGGAAACTCACCCCGGGGATCACGTCAGTCACCCTGCTAGACAGGGGTACAAGGAAGTAAATACTGTGGGAAGAAATAGCCAGGGAATTGTTATGGTTAGGCTTGTATAGGCCCTAGGGCCGATAGCCTAGTATCAACATATGAACCTATGAGTGGGACATAAAGATTTCACCCAGTCTGGTTGACCCATGGAATAAATGGGTTAATATTCTGAGTCAGAGGACCCAGCGTGCTGATCCAATGAAGGAAATGAAGAAAAAATGCATAAGTCTATGTGACTAGATGGGTGATAACAATTTTTTATCTGTGGTATTGTACTTAAAGAGAGACTCTGTTAATCTCCCACCAATATTGGATGATGTGACTGTGGTTCCTAATGGTTTCCTTGGTAAAAACCTATAAACTTATTATTCTCTAAACAAAACATTGGGAAAATGATAAAACACTCAATAAGTATAAAGTATAGATCACACAACTGCCCTCTCACAATAAAGTTAATAATATGTAAAAACATTCCGTGAGATAATGTTTCAATTAGTTTGATTCATCCAGCATTCAGCATGTGAGTTATATTTTACTAACTCATAGATGTTCCTTATTATGAGCTGCCTTATATAAGAATTTTAGGGAGACTGCAAAGGTATTAAATACAAACGAAGAGTCTAAAAAATAGAACCTGGTCATGTTAATATCATAAAACTAGCACCATGTAAGCTGGCATTGCAAAATAATATAGTAAATCTGAAAAAGTGGTATAAGAATATCATTGATTCATTCCTTATTTCTGCATGGTGGCAGGTAGGCTTCAAAGATGTTAGGAAGAGAATTACACAATTATAGAAACAGGAAAGACATTCAAGTATAAATCAAGAATATGTAATATGGCATACTATCACTGAAAGCTAATATGAAATAAAAATAATGTGTTTGTGTGTGTGTGTGTGTGTGTGTGTGTGTGTGTGTGTGTGTGTGTGTGTGTGTGTGTGTGTGTGACTTTTGCCTAGACATCTTCTATCCTATGAGGCCTCTCCACTGAATATACCAGTTAGCTTCAAAGATACATCTTCAACTCTACCCACCTGTGTATCCCATGTTGGGTCTTTTAGAGTGTGTCAAACATCTCCTTTTATTTACTATAGCTATGGTCCCCAAGCCCATCTCTCATAAGATGGACGGTCACAATTCCTAACCTAAATAGTAGCTGTAGCACTATAAGAATATGTCTTAAAAGATAGATCACTCAGACATGCTTGCAATTCTGTATTCCCAATTGGAGCACACCCAAAACTACAAGTAAACCGGCCCATGTTTCCATGGAGACACTGGTGGGAAATCTTTACAGTTCAACTATACAGTAATACTAAAATTAAGCCACTAATAGAATTAATGGAAGAATTCAATTTGTCTATAGGTCATCATCATTATTACTGTCAAATTCCATCTCTATTAAATTGCTATCAAAGCATAAAAACAATGCATGTGCCTTTTCTTCTCTTGTATTTCAAATATTTGAGCAAGCTTATAAAAACAATTCAGTAAAAGAAGTCTGTTTTTCTACACTGATATGCACATTTCTCCAGTCCTGTTTTATGGTAGGAATGAGTTCATAGAAATGCTCCCACAGCATGGAGAATTTGAACATTCAGACACGATGATTGACATGGTATTTTAATATCCCCCAGAAGATCACTTCCTCCCCAAGATGGAGGCTCTTCACATGGAAATGGCTATACTATCTCTTTCTTTCCCCCAATGTAATTTATAAAATTTCCTACTTGTTACTACTATAAGTTGGAGATGTAAACATCAACAGCAAAAACCTACCTGGCAAAACATTTTTTTATACTGTCCTCATCTGCAAGTGTTCTGGGCACAGTTCTTGGGCATTATTATTTAATGGTACCTTTTGGAAAGATCAGAAAAAGAATGTCTGATACTGTACAGTTTTCTACCGAAGGGACAAAGCCCTCCAACATTGATACAACTGTTGGTATTACAGCAAAAAAGCTGCTGCTCACTGTTGGAAATACTCCAGTGAACCCCAAGTGTCTGTCTGTTGGCAGATACTAAGATATAGCCTCAGAAAGGAAAGAACAGTATCAATCCGAAAGGACAAAGATCTTGCTTTTTTTATAACAAATGGGAACAATGTCAGGATCTTTTATCTTCCTTACAAAAAATACAATTTTCAATATTTGTGTAACCACTTGTTATAGAAGTAAATGAACAAGTTTGTTCATTAATTTCAATTTCATTGTTCTTTATTACTGTAAGAAGGTTATGATGCATGTTTCACAATACTTCTATAATGAGATGCATGAACAAGCTATGCTAAGCTGAAGTAAATGCAGTTATATTTTCCATAAAACCATATGCATTGCATATCCTGCATCATCCAAAATGTACAAAATATGGAATGGAAAACATTATTGTACTTAGCGTAAATTTGCTTTGAGTGGAAGGACAATGCAGCTAAAATTAAATGGGCCTCTCAATTATACAAATATTTGCAGTTCACATATTAATTGCTATATATAGAAACTAGCTTATTGGACTCAGTCTTCTTTCATTACAGGCAGAAGGCCATGAAAACAGAGAGAGTGTCATACACTTCTGTATCCAAACATGAATGACTGCCCTGCAGACTTTAAGTAATGAGAAGGACTGTAAGTCATTGAAATACTTTCTTACATCTGGCCTGTGCTTGTGGACTAACCTTATGGATAGAGCTCAACCTCAGTTCCATTTTCTCCTGTACAATTATGTAGTTTGTTTTTGGACTTCTAAGACAGAGATACCAGATGCAGATAAAATACAGTACATATACTGAGCTTCTTGTAAAGAGAGACCTAAAGAGATTCTTAAAAATTTCCTTACTACCTGTCTCTTTAAGCACAGCTATTTTGTGTTTCCCTGAATGGAAGTTTAACATTGCATGTATATTTGATTTTGACAAGTGATCAAGTAGGGTGCTTAACTTTCTATTTTACATACAAAATATGTTTTGGTTTTGTGAATGCTTGTGGCTGTTGATTTTTATATTATAAGTGATAAGTGTAAGGGTATATACACTGGAATAGAGCACTAATAACAGTTAGCTTTTACCTTTTCAAGAGTTACAGCTCGGGCTAATGTTGCCATCCAAGCATTTAATACATTGTTTATTTGTAATTCTAAATGGTAATTTATTTGTGAACTCATGAGATCTTTATCATAAGTCAAAGAAGGGGGTGTTGTACTGGAGAGATACAGGTTGCCCACTTGTTGATGTAGAAAATAATTTTGCTCAAGTTGCAATTATTATTGGTCACACTATGACAAATATTTTAGTGGCAATAGTGTATATCATTGCACTCTAGAACCTCTCTACCACACATAATATATTTTGCAGTGTTAGATATATTGTGAACTGAAACCATATATCCTACACCAAAGTTAAGTTCCAAAGGTAATTATACAGCAGTCTGAATTTCGTAGTAGTTACTTTAATTTAGCTCCCTTCTTTTTTGGACAAGAATCTGTTGTGCACTAGCTTTTTTCATTTTATTTTCTTATTATTTTTTGCAATACAACAGTTTTAGAGATTTGCTTGCTGTTTATTATTAAATTTTAAACGCTATTAGAACTTTACTCTGCCACACTGACAAACAGAAAGTATGGAAAAATGGAGTGTCTATCAGTATTTAAGGTTGTTATGTCTGCTGAGGATCACTTTATTTCTGACTGCCAAACATACCGATCAACTCTCTCCTGATTTTGCAGAATACCCTGATTTTGCCTAATATTGTTGCCTTGTCCATCATAAAATTGTTCAGTTTTCTAGAAAGTCCTTGAAGATGACAATTAGTGAATAACACCAGACATTAGAGTTTCATGCCTTTTATTGCTCAGCAAATTCATGTTGCTACAAAACGTGTTGCTCTATTAACTTTTTTAGTTTTAAGTTAATTGCATCAACACTTACAAGTGATCCTCATTTTCATCTTTTGTCTGCTAATTATTTTACGATTTATCGAGAACTTGTAGTCACAATTTTGAGATGTATGCTGCTATTTGACTGCCAGCACTAAGTGTTTTACTGGCTTTGAAAGCTGATAAAATGTCATCACACTTCCATTTTCTCTTCCTTCCATTTTTTACCTAGCTTGTAGTACAATGAGCAGATAACTCTCCAAACACAAAGAAATATGATCTGGTATTTGATAATAACCTTCTATGTGTTCTCTATATGAATGCCACGTTTCTCCTCTTGGATAAATGTTTGGGCATCCATGTCTCCAGCATATAATAAGCTGATTATGATTGGAGACCAAATCATAACCCTCTGTGTTTCTGCCTGTGTCACTAGCAGTTGAAAAGGTAACTCAGGCCAGCTCATTTACCAAGAGAAGAAACAAATAAACTAACATATGAGTAGATAAAATGGGATACATTTTCTTGTTTCATGCAGAATTAGTTTT